>NC_036247.1:8413599-8437946 GCF_002742605.1 Olea europaea var. sylvestris | reverse complement strand
TCTATTTCTTTAAGACGTCTTTTTGCTACACTTTTTACCATCTGCAGCCCTAATGATCCAAATTTTTGTAGAATAAATTCAAATCTTATATGATTGATGATTACATCCATGAAAATATTCCTTCACATGATGCTGAACTTCGGGCTTTAAAGGATATTAGTTGTATGTTAGAATCTTTAAGTAAAAACATAAACGATTATGAAATAGTATCATACAATGTAGATATGAATGTAAATGATAAATTGAGGAAAATGGTTGAAGATGAGACAAAAAATCTGAATATTGAAGAAAACTATGTTTGTGCATCAAGTTTAAATAATAAACAACAAATTGCATATGATATGAAAAATAACATCGGGATCAAGTGAAGCCTTCTTCATGGATGATCCAAGCGTTACAGGTAAAACATTTTTATATAAAGCATTGCTAAGTGCTGTAAGGTCTCAATATGCAACCGCTTTGGCAACTGCATCTTCTAGAGTAGCTGCATCCCTTCTATCTGGAGGTAGAACTGTTCATTCGAGGTTTAAAATTCCTTTGGAAAAAGTAGGTGAAATAAGTTGCTCTGTTAGTAAACAATCTGCTTTAGGAACATTGTTGAAAATGTACAAGTTAATAATTTGGGATGAAGCTCCTATGATAAATCAGTGTGCTGTTGAGGCTGTGGTTAAAATGTTAAAAGATATTAACGATTGTAATTTGCATTTCGGTGGTAAAGTAATAGTTCTTGAGGGTGATTTTTGACAAGTTCTATTGGTAGTACCAAGAGGGAAAAAAGAAGACATAATTAAAGTTAGCTTGATCTTCTCTGATCTATGACCTCTATTATTACATCTACCATTAGTTGAAAATATGAAAGCAAAGCTTGATCCTACTTCTTCTGATTACTTGTTAAGAATTGGAAACGGAACAGAGCAACAACATTCTTGCAATTGCATTCAGCTTCCAAGTAATATAATTGTACAGTTTGAGAATGAAATAAAATCTTTAAAAACTTTAGTACATTATGTTTTTCCAAATATAAAAGCATATGCTGACAATTTACATACGATGGCAAATCGAGTCATTCTTACGTCTAGAAATGAATGTGTTGATCATATTAACAAGATTTTGTTAGAACAGATTCCTGGTGAAATTTTTACATACTATAGCTTTGATGAAACAATCAATAAATCAGAACAAAACTTGTAAGAAGATTTCCTTAATAGTTTTACCTCTAAAGGTATTCCACCACATGAGTTAAAACTTAAAGTGGATTGTCCTATCATGTTGCTGCGAAATATCAATCATTTTGAAGGGTTATGCAACGGAACACGACTTGTTAAAAATTTGAGAAAAATGTCATTTTGGCTAAAATTACATAAGACGAATATTATATATATATTCCATTCAAAAGAACTCAATTTCTAATTAGGCCATGCTTTGCAATGACAATAAATAAAGCACAAGAACAAACCTTGATTTTGTTGGTTTATATCTTCCAGAGCCATTTTTTGTCATAGTCAACTTTATATAGCATTGTCAAGAGCTAAAACAAGTAAGTCTCTAAAAGTTTTAATTAACCCATCAACTGATGAAACTTTGCACATTATTTGTACTAAAAATGTAGTATATAACGAAGTTATTTCATTTATACATCTATAGAAGATATCGTTGAAGCAATACATGTTTGTCATACATGTAATAATATTCATAAACTTAATTTTGAATACAACTTTAATTATTATTATCTGTGCCATTTTTTTGTTGCTGACATATAGATTCGATCAATATAGGAAAGTGTGCCTTTGTATTTTATCTTCTTTTGTAGCTAATTTTTAGATCAGAAATGTTGCTTATTTACTAATCTATATGTTTTTGAGCAGTGTTGTAGTTATAATGCTTTGGCCTTAAGACTTCGAAATTGTTAAAGGGATAGGCGGCAGCATATTAGTTTTTGCAACATATAATATACTACAAACAAATACTGCTACTACTCAACAAAATTCTTTAGAATGGATTAAGAAAGATGAGATCAGAACGCTACATGCTGTTTACTAAGTAAAGGGTTTAAACAAAACAATAAAGTATGTCTCCTCTCTTTTCCGTTACTTATTTTTTGTCTTAGCTTTTTAGTTATTTTTTTTACAATTCATTATATAGATATAATTAACTGCTGGTTGTAGATTCTTATTCAAATGTGTTGGAGATCAAATTGCTTAGGAAACAAAATATTTCTGATGAAAAATATACAAACGTATTTATTAAATATGGGTCAAAAAAATTTTACTTTGTTATTGAACTCGCATACAGTAAGTATTTAGTAGTTTTTTCAAATTATTATTTTCTTTATCTGTACTATCAATTGAATGCAAAAATATTACTATGCCATGCCTTTTTTTACAAGTAGCATATAACTTTTTCTTTCAATATTAGTCTATCGTTTTTATTACTTGTTTATTTTTCATTTATTTATGGATATGGGAAATGCATATATTTAGTTGATTGCAGCTAGTGTATAATTTTTACTGTCAATGTTAGCCTATCGTTCTTATTACTTTTTTTTATTAAACTTCATGTTACTGATAGTGTTTATAAGTGTCTCTTTCTTATATACTTAGTTTAAATTATTTTGTATTGGATAATCTAACATTCAAAATAATTTTATGTCTCCATTTTTATGACTCTATGTTGATTGTACATACATTACTTGACGTTTGTCCCCTACCATAATGTGATATTGCTTTTGTTAATTTATGCTTACAGATTCAAGAAAAAACTCTTCTAAAGACAGTTTAAAATTTTATGCAATTTTCCGTATGCTGAGTTTAAAAGATTTATTTTGTAATTTTTAATAATAAAATTTGTTCTTATTTTATTTGGAAATACACACACACACACACACACACACATAAATACAATTTTATAGTTGTCGCGTCAAACTTTGTAGTGACTACAATGTTGCTATTCTTCTTACCTAGTGGCAAATTGCTTCTAAATTGTAAACTAACTACAAACAGGTTTTTATTCCTTTTTATATTGAAAAAAAGAACATATTGCCTACAATTAGTTAACAGTTTCTTCACACTTTCTTCCCTTCAGTTATGGGCCAGCGTAAAAAATGAATATCCCTAATTATTCAAAACTTTCGAGTTACGATGAAAAGGATTTTAAGTAGACTAAATATATTATAGTTTTACATGTTTTTAAATAGTATGTAGGCCTATAATGTGTTTGGCAATTTCCTTAGTTATGCTGTTATCTTGAATTTACGAGGCAAAACTTCAAATCCTTTGTTGAAACAATAAAGGGGTAAATAGAAAATAGTTGAATACTACTCGCGAATTGATAGGCTACTTACTACAATCGATTATTATTTTTTTCTTGATTTGTTCATTTTAATTTTGTAAATAACTGTTCATATATATAGATACTTCTATACATGGCTCTTGGTCAAAATTTAACAATTAATGACAATCATTTCAAATTTGAAGTTTTTGTTACCGTTCTTAAACTTGTATTAAAAGTAATTTGCTATGTACTTTTATTAAATTCTTTGCTACTATAGTTATTTTTTTCTTTAAAAAGTAATTGTTAAGGACTTATGGTTGCAGTGTGGCACGTTTTGGTTTTAATTTTACCAATTATATGAGTTTCAAATTTGATCAATTGGATAAATTAATACTTCATTAATCTATTTATCATCATTAAATTTAATGAATACAAAATGTAGTGCCTCAGTTTTATACTTGTGCTTGTGAGTACGAAATTGCTCTTGAATAATAAATGTTGGTTCTTGTTTATATTGACTCACCTTGTTTGTTCAGTGAAAATGAAATATGAAAAGGGTTTCTCAATCTACAATTTTTTTGAATGATTAGATACTGAACTGTCTGAAAAGGTTTTCCTCACTAGTTCTATCATGTTAGCAACTGCTGCAGATTCACTTTCTCGCCTTCGAAGAAATGGCGACTAAAGAAATCCATGTTCCTTTTTTGACAAATAAATAGTTCTACAGCATATCCGTCCAAGTAATGTTGGGCAGCCTAATGTTGAGTCTTCAGTTAAGCTTCAACTAAGTATTTGATTAATAAAGAATTTTCAATTCAAAGATTTCTTGAAATATTTTTATGTCTTTTTTATTGTTCCAAATAGTCGTAACTTGTACAACGACTACCGCTAATATATATTGAACTTGTAAACTATTGGTTCTTATGTCGAATTTCTTTTTCGTAATTGAAGGGAATTTTTATTTTCGTTCCTCTTTTGTATTATAAAACTATCTTCTAACGTTCTTATAATTTTGTAAGTAGGTAATGTTTGTTCAGCTATTACTCTATAAATAATAAGTGACATTTATTTCTATATAATTTTTTTTGTATTACATATTACTGTAACTAAATAATAGTAACTGAATCGAGGAGTAAAAAATAAACGTTCTATGTCAAATAATAATAACAATCTTATTTTGACATATTCACTTATAAAACTTTTCAAATAACATAAATATATCTAATTACAATTTACAAATATTAATATTTAAAACTTTTATATTAATAAATAAATTATAAAATATAAATAAACAAAAACAAAATAACTATCGTTCCTTCGTATGTAAAAAAAATGAATATTTAATTAAAATTTACAAATATTGATATTTAAAATTTTCATATTAATAAATATAAAATATAAATAAACAACAAAATTTACACGATTTATTTAATTGATATAATTGTTACCTTAAAAAATTAGATTAGATATTTGCATAGAAGATTTTTTGTATTCATTAAATGAATACATAAGTATAATTATATCTTCTCTTTCTATTAAATGATGAATAGACAAGTATAATTATAAACTTATCCAAGTATAGTTATCTTCCCATAATAAATATTTTTCAACTAACACATGACTACAATTACTTTCCTAGATTGTGTATAAAAAAATTCAAAATATCTATTAAATATCTCTTTGTCATAAGTATTTATTATAAATACCATACATACCTTATTGAAGTTCATGCATATACACTTCATCTCTACTTATCAACTCTTCAAAAAATAACTTTTTCGTCTGTTTATTACTGTTATTCTTTTCATTTCTCCAAAAAATGTTGCTTCCCATTTTCATAACTATTTTTACTCTAACTTGTTCTTGTTCATTAACAAATATCGAAAATGGCTGCATCATATAAATTAATCCCACAGATTGGAACTTCAGAAATGAATTGGTTTGCAAAAGTAGTCATTGTAGGAAAGCAATCACCTAAGACTGCTCGTAATTCAACTACCAGATACCAAAAGTCCTCGTGGATTTAGAGGTACATAAGTAATAGCATTTTTCATAATTTTAAACTTTTATTACACCTGTATATTTTATAAATCCTTTCAACTTCTCTAATGTGAAACACGGTAATCAAGTTAGAGCAACACTGTATGATGCAAATATTACGGCACTTAACAATCAGCTGGACCTAGGGAAAACATATGTCCTGTCGAATGCAACGGTGAAAGATAACAAAAGCCAGTTTAAAAGCTTAGTTGATGAAAAAATTTAGACTATCACAGGAAGAACAAAAATTGAAGAATTGCACGAGAATAACTTGAACTTTGCCTTCTCACAGTATCAACTTACTCAATTTGATGAATTAGATCAACACATGGATAAAAATATCAACATCAGTAAGATTTCTAATACCTCGCTTTATTATCATGTATTTTACAATATTCTACAGTTATCTTATGATCATCTTCAAATTAACTATATATGACACACAAAAATATTTTTCCTTGTAGGTATTATAGGTGTAGCTGTGGACGTTAAAAAAAATGAATTATTCAAATGCATTTTGGTACATAAGCAACTCTTCAAGATGTTATATTGATGGACAAACGATGATAGACAATGATGCTAACCCTATGAGATAGTTTTATGGATCGAGAATGTATTACAATTCTTGAAAATCTTGCAAATAGACCCATTATATGGGCTACTAATCTTAAGATGTCCTCGTTCAATGGTATAAGCTTACATATCTATTCATTTGCTACATTTAAAAATTACAATTATATATTAATTAATATTTTTGTTGTTGTGCAAGCGTTACCCTTTCAACCAAAGTCAATAGCACATTCTTTATTAATTATGATATATATTATCTGTTGCAGACTATAGAAACCGGTTCTTAAAATAAGTTTCATTAATACAAAAAAAATTAATAAAACAATTATTTTTATTAATATTTTTATGTTTGTTTTTTACAGGATGGAGGCTAACAAAGAAAGACTTGAGAAAGTTGCAGAAAATAAGCAATTTGTTGTTGTCAGCCCGTCAAAGCTATCACCTCCAACTCAGGACAAATTCATGTCAATTGTAGATTTACTGGGAGTGTATTTAGTGGTAATTTATTTTTATTCAATATACAAGTAATATAAATACATTTTTTCGTATTTGTTAATAAATACATTGTCCTTTTAATATTTGTTAAATATAAATATTTTTTTTAGAAAAAATTTTACCGGGTCAAAGCACATTGTAAAATCATTTCGAAAAATAAAAAAATTTGGTATATGGCTTACAACAACTGCTAGAAAACATCCAACGTAAACTTTGACCAAATTTATAAATGCCTATTTCGCAAATGCGAACATGCAAAAGCTACTCCAAGGTAGCTTATACTATGAAACATATATTCAATTTATACGTCATATTAATAGTTTATGAAAGAATACATAATACATGCTATGCTTTCCAAAAAAATAAAAATAAAAATTCATAGAGTAAATGCTTTCATTTATCTCGAGGATAAATCTGGATGGCTGAATGCAAGCATTATTAGGAATACGACAGAAACGTTATTGGAAACTACTGCCAATGATGTAATGAAGCATTTCGAAAAGGTAAAATTAAAATTCTAACACTCTTTAATATTATTTGCTTCAATACTCTAACATTTTAGCTCTGTTACAGGAACCAGATGTAGAAATCGACAATGTGGTCAAAATGAAAAGTGAAAATGAAGCACAATTTTATCTAAATGTTACACACAAACGCCAATACCCGCCAAAATACCACTTTGAAATCATCTTTGCATTCAACTCTTTAACAACAATCACTGCGAACGAGCACTTTACTACAATGACGAGTATCACAACTGATGAAAGCAATCTAGCTGAACTGCAGGAAAGTTCGGAGAAAAAAACTACAAAAGGCAAAGAAAAAATGTGTATTACTGCACTTTAAAGGCAAAGAAAAAATGTGTATTACTGCACTTTCTCCAAAAAATAAAGAGATAACTACAACAAATGTGAAAATATCTCTTTTTCAAACAGCAGACGAACCATACTCGAAAGCTAAAAAAAAGCCTCACAAAAACTATTAAACGAACGATGAGCCAACTCCGCAAACTTGAAAATCACTACATTACTTTTGTACTTTTGGATTAGTTGACTCCATTTGGAGTGCAATACTCAATAATAAGTTTCCTAGCAAGAATATGTCAATTAAGAATAGTTTCCTACTTCAGAAAGTTAGGAAGTTTCAATGTGTAATCTGTCATCTTGTGCGAACCATCTTTATATTTTTGTAAAATTATATTTTGTAGCTTCGATTACACAAATGTTTCTTTGCTCAATGACTAAATTTATAAAACATTAAATAAAAAAAACGAACTTTCAACCATTAAATATGTAATCTCACTTTTGCTAATGTATAGCACTTGTATTTTTTGCAAAACAACACTTCAACAATTTATTAAATTTTGCAGCTTCTATCTTTATAAACTTATCAATTACCAATTTGTTATGCAACGACCAAATTTATACAACTTTAAATACAATAAGAACACTTAATTCCAATGCATAAGTATTAATTAAATGAATCAAAACAAACTATATTCAAATTCAATTTGTATTTACGCATTCCAACTACTAACATTTATTCACCCAAAATTCCAACTACCAACATTTACGCACCCTACATTCCAACTACCAACATTTACTCACTAACATCTATCCATGAACGTATATTTACCAACATTCAAAACATTACACACATTCAACCATTTAATCATTCTCTTTTTGGCTAGCATTTCAATTCGCAAGCTTTCAAAACCAGCATCTCGCCTAATCGACCACCGGAAAAGGTAATCTTCAAAAAATATGCGATGAAAATAAATTTAGAATGTATTTATGGTATAAAGAATATGTATTTTAGCCAATACTATTATGTTAAAAAAGTCATGCAAAACATGAAACCATCTTTAAATTTTTTGCAATTCAAACTTAAGTCTATAGTGTTGAGTTCTTAAGTGATAGTAAAAAATTTAAGTTGAAACATGATGCGAACCTCGTAGCAAAGTTGACTACGAAACCCACAACGAGATTGACGAACCCAAGAAAGCCAAATTAATCCAAGAGTTTAGGATTAACCCAAAAGAAAGTCGAACCAAAAAACTCAACAAGAACGATGCTTGAAAGACCCCTTGATCACGCAATCCAAGAATTAAATCCGGTTGTTTGAACGCCACAAGTTAACACTTGATAAGTTCGAAATTGTTCAATGAAGAACGATGAAGAGAAGACAATACGCCTCACTTTAATTCAATATCAATAATGTCAAAATGTTTTTAACAATTGAATGGAAACTCCTATTTATACTAAACCTAAAAATTAGGTAAAAATCGTGCAAAAGTCGAGCATAATCCCCAAAATATGGAAAAGAATCAAAATCTAACAAAATATGAAAAATTGCCAAAATTGGAAAATTCACCAAATTTTTGGCTTGTACGGCCGGATGGTGTATTTCCACGCGGTCGCATGGTTCAACAAGAAATGCCATCTTGATTTTCGGTATGCCACCGTGCGGCTGCATGGTGCTTTGCCTGTGCGGCCGCACAGGTTTTTTTTAGTCTCCGGTTTCATCACTTGATAACAAATTGATCTAAGTTGATTCGACCTTCGACCTGAACATAAAAGTTGCTCCATTTTGAGCCCTGAACATGGTTCCATCAATGGTTTCTTGAACGACCAATCCCATCGCTTGTTTCACTTGCTTTGTCCTTGATCGCGTCATTGGTCCTCCATCGATTATCAACGGATCTCGTCTCGCACTCGCCTTCATCAGGCTCGACTCCTGGATCATATCAAAACACTAACATCAACTTTTATAGTATAAAATAGCCATATTGACTTGTTTAATTTGTTTTTATTTTAAAGATTTTTTTTGCTAACTAAGGACCAAGTTGAACATCGCGCTGCGCGGAGTGTTGCTGAAAACACTTTGCGCAGCGCGAAGTGTTGCCCACATTTCGCGCTGCTTGGAGTGTGGCCCTTCGCGCTGCGCGGAGTGCTCAAACTTCGCACAGAGCGGAGTGTCACTTCGAGATGAACGAACTGATGGCACTTCGTGCAGCCCGCATTGACACTTCGCACTGCATTTTCGTAATACTCTTAAGAAAAAATCACCAAATTCTCATGAAGACAATAATGTTGTACAATTTATAGAGCTATGACAATTTTGTAACAAATACACATAATTATATATAATAATATCAAAATCTCCATAAAAACTTTATTTTGCTTAAATAATTACATTAATACAAATTCAATAACACTTCATCCCAAATCCCACCTCAATATTGGCTAAATATACCCGTATTTGTATTTATCATTTTAATGTTGAATTTTTGTGTTCAAGAATGGAAAAGTTTCTCGTGTATGTTGTTTATGAATTTAACCTCTATCTAATTTTCCCAATAACTACAATACAAATAACAAAAATAAATAAACTTTAAAAAAAATATCATTTAATACACAAGCACATATCAAATAAACTTAGAACAAACAAAAATTACTTCATACACATAGCACATATCACATTTTAATCAATTTTTTTAAAATTTCAATATTATTGGAAAAAAAATCAAATGAAATCAAATTTCGCTGTATTTTTTAGTTCTATTTTCAAATATTAAATTAAATTTGCATAAATTTTAGTTTATATTTATGCAAAATGCATACATATAGCCCAAATACTTGTAACCAAAATATAAACAAAATGCTATTTATGCAAACCCTAATCTAATATCTTCCTCTGCTCAGCCCCAATTCATTTTTCTCGTAGACAACCAATCAAACATAAGCCCAACTATCTCTTTGAATTGGAAAAATCTGGGAATAGTCGCAGTGTGATCTTTGCAGATTTGATATTTCTTTGTAAGTTATTTTGGTAACTTTTTTTATCTGCTGAATTCTAGATAATTGTTAATGACTTCGGCTTATATTGGTACATTCTTTTGAATTTATGTTTTCCTTCTTAGTAACACAGTTTTTGAGGAAACTTATTTACTAAAAATTTTTGTTTCCTCAAGCAGATTTTATTTGAAATGAATATCCACAACAGAAAAAGCTGATGAAATTGGCAAACGCCATAGTGCTTTTATTTAGTGACTATCTTGACAACGTCGATATTTTACATAATTAGCTCTCCATGTTTTTTTGTTTCTTTGACTTCTTTAAGCGTATTTTTCATTATTTAGTTAATTTTGCTTTGGTGGCATGAATAGCTAAACTATGATGTATGGAAAAATAATTTTTTTGTAATTTTATAAGCATGTGCTAGTAATTAAGTCTACTGATTATTATTTGACAGACACCTTGTTGCTCTATTACTTACTTTTTCATTTTCTTCTTGTATATTAATCTCCATTATTGTTCTTTTTCTATTGAATTGACTTTACTATCCCGTTTTGTTTTCAGATTCAAGATTATAAGTTCGATTGAAATTTCATTGTTACTCAACCTGTGATAGGAAACTACTATCCAGTAATAGTCCTGACTTCAACTTCTTAACTATATTTTACATATTTTACTTAAAGAAAACTAAATTTTCATGTAAAGTAATAAACATTTTAACCAGTTGGACTACTTGTCAAACTAATGAGACTCATATCTTTTCATGAAATATTTGAACTTCACACTATAGGACTAATCTTGCCCTTTGGAAAAGACTCTCCAATGGTATTCTAGGTACGATCTTAGATACCTAAATACTGATGAGGATCTGAGTAAATGAAATCCAAACAAGATTTAACATTTCTTCCAAGAAAATTATTTGAGTCCCTTTTTGATATTAAATCTAGATTTTTCCAATTTATAAATATTATGAAAGTTCAAAAGAATAAAAAAATCACCAAAATTAACAGAATGCATCTTCTAAGATCAAACAACAAACCTAATGTCAGAAATTTTATTTGTGTATCAATACTAGAAGATCTTCTTGTTCAAATAACTGACTTTTCACTTAACATAATCCTCAGCCACATTGCGCCATTGTCTTTGTCTGGATAATTAACTCAATTATTGGAAAGCTCTTCAAAAGGGTAGATATTATCATTTTAATTTTTGAAAATGGCACATATTGATTTTGTGTAAAAATGAAAATAATGAACTCAATCAAAATTTTCATTTTTCTCTATTTTATGCGTGTCTATAGTTAATAACTATCATTACTCATCATTGTTGACTTATTTCAATTTCTTAAATTCTTCTATAACATTTTGTTCAAATATATTGTATAATTATTAAAGTTCAAATATCTTATTTATTTAAGTTGTATATTAATCATAGTGCAAATTGTGTCTTTTTGATCTATTCTACTATTAACAGTTTCAAATATGGAAATGTGTTTGCATGCATTCACCATCTCATGCGCACATGCACCATCTAAAACATTCAGTATTTGTTTTCAAGATGCTGATGTATATGTTTAATTTACTTTTCAAATTCAACGAACCTGGATGTTTGATTAAAGTCTTGTGTTAGACCCAAATTTCACCTTTATATTTATTATTCACTTGAAACAAATGAAACATGTCCATTTTGCATTGTTAAGTTTGTGTGATGATTATATTATTCAATTTCCACTAAATAAACAAATTTGAAATTACTTACACAAATGAAAAGTCATGCTATCACTGGGATAATTTATTCTAATTTTGCACTTGTATTAGAATCACATGAATAATTATATATTATTGTGCTAAAGTTATATATATATATATATTATGATTAATGAATAGTTTTTTTAATATTTTTTGTAGATGTTGTTAGAATACATATTATCTCCAAATCAATGGTTCTCTGCTACCATTACTCAATTTGCAAATCATCAGTATCTTAAAAATTTTGTAGAACTTATAGATGAAGATGGTCAAGCTTCTTTATTGTGCAGTCACTTTCACGAAGTTATCTATGGAAGTATGTATAAAGAACAAAACAAAAAATTTAGTAGCAAATTAGTACACGAGTTCATAATGAGACTTATAACTGCGACAAAAATAATGAAGCTTGGGTACGATTAGACGATCATGTGGTCCGTTTTAGCATGCAAGAATTTTGTCTAATCACTGGATTATCATGCCATGAAGTTGCTATTGATCTCAATTTTAGTAATACTCGACTTAGGGATAAATACTTCAATGGTACAAAAAGAATTACTATGAAAAAACATTCTGAAGTATTCCAAATGTGTTAAGATCGAGAAGATAAATTTAAGTTAAGATTAGTTATGTTCGTCGAATGCATTTTAAAACCAAATGGAAGGCACATCGATTTTAGAACTCTTGGAATGGTTGAACAACTTGATGAGTTTCTTATGTATCCATGGGAACGTAAGGCATACTTTATTTTATTAAATTCATTGCAAGAATCACAGCTCGAAAGAGTACGAAAGATACAACAAACGACCAAACAGATTGTAAATATTTATTACATGGTTATCCATTTGCATTCCAAGTATTTTTCTTTTATTTTTCCCTATTACATATAATTTAATCATATAAAAACTTTAATATTTCTTTTTTACTTTTATTTCAGTATTGGATATATGAAGCTTTTTCTCAAATTGGATGACAATTCGGACTTCATATCCATAGAAACTTACAGTGTCCACGAATGCATAAATAGAAGCCCAAAATAGTATTAATGGAACAATTCATTAAACAATTTTTGGATACTCAAGAGGTATGATTTATTTCAATTTACAATTAAATATGTATTTAATTATTTATAAATAAATTTATAAAAATAAATCTAATATTTTATTACAATTATAGATTGAAGTAATTGCACTACTGAATCCTACTGAAGAAGAATTAGAAACATTCTGGTATACAAATCTTTCACTATCAGTTGACAACCAACATCGTATACTAGATGGCATTGTCAATGGTGAATTCGACAATGTAACACAATAAATTCCAGTTGATAACATACATATGCAAGAAATAACTATAGGCACTTCAGCTGGAATTGGATCTACTTCTTCTGGTAGCTCAAACTATGTAACTAAACAAGATATGGATAAGATGTTCAACATATACAGACAACAAGTAGTGTCAGATGTATTTTCTATGGCAGATTAAAAACACAAATAATTGAAGAATCAACAAAATAAGAAACTCGCTATCATGCAATTCTTGAAAAGCAAGAAGCTCACTGCCAAATGATTCTTAACAATAAAAAAAAATTGAAAATAAGCAAAAAGGCCAACAAGACTACTTCCAAGGCATGCAATCTTATGTGGATACCAGTTTCAGTTAAGCAAAATCTTACATTGATGAACAAAATCAAAATATGCAGAATCAATTATCCGACTGAAAATCACACATGGAAACGATTGTCAGCTCTATACAACGAGATATACCTCCTCATACAAGTCTAATTGAATTCGAAATCCCTTCAACACCTGAACATATGGAAAACGTGGAAAGGTCGACGAAAGAAAAAAAAGGTAAGCAAAAACAGACACAATCTTCATCAATAACGCCAACTAATACTTTAGAAAACTATAATATCGACAACTACAAAAACATTAGAGAATGGATATTACAAAATCTATCAGGGTAAGATATTCAATTTTACCTTATTAATTTAAATATTATAATTTGTATTTTACTCATTTAACACTAATTTAAATTCTTTTATACAACGCATGTTGGAATGATGGAATCGGCAATCTGTACGGAAGACAATCGCTAGAAAATATACTAGACCGAACGAAAGACATAAATATTGTGGTAAGTAAAATTTAATAATCATATTTCATATTTCTCCTTTATTAATATATCTAATTTACAATTTTTTTTACTAGCGTATTGATAGAGAATTAAAGCTATTGAGAAGACTTATTAATGACGGTTCTCCCCTGCTTTCTAAAGAATGTGCAATCATGGACCTTAGATTCGAAATTGAATTTGTTCATTGGTATACAAATATGAAAGAAGGGACTGGCAACTTTACAACTAATTTCAACGCATTACAACAATACATAAAAGGAGAATTGCATGCATCTGCTCATCCGTGAATAACATACAACTATTCATTAATTCCATCAGCATATCCAGGCAACACTTGATTTCTTTTTCTTGTTGATTTTTGAAAGTGGAAATTTCATATATATGATTATAGCCACAACATTTATAAATCGGAAGAAATCAGAGCACGTGCAGATCAAATATTGATTTTAGTGGAATCATTATTAATATGTTTAGACATTTTCTTCAGCAACCTATGTTTAAGAAAACATAGAAATAAATATATGAAATTAGAAATCATACGTATCTACCTTGTCAAAAGCATGGGTAAGCATCTCAACAAGTCACTATAATATTTAATTTTCTATTTAATTTTATTTTATATTTATAGTATTAATATAATCTAACTTCAAACTATTTTTTCTATAGGCCAAATTCTAGAATTTTCCTTCTCAAATACATAGAATGCTTCGTTTTCGAATATCCATTAGAATCAGTTTCACCAAAGAAGATAAGTTTATACAGACGAAAAATTGCAATAGATATTTGTCACAATGAATATTTTTACGTCACTGTTGTCCTAATTCTAATGAATTATCAAAATACAAAATTTCTTTAGCAAAATTCAATGTATAATCTTATATTCATAACTTTAAAATTGTTTATTTTAAATATTTCTGTACATGGGAATAAATGTAGGTTGTTCAATAGCAAATATGAGACATTACTTAACATAAGAGATTTCAAAGTGTCGAAGTCACATTTTATAAATGAGCAAATTATTGTATTTTGATGAATGTTAGCATCAATAATTTCTCAATAAGGTTGGTAAATCTATTAAACCGTTCTATAAATTTAATGTTATGTTTTTTTAACTTTTTCCATCACACTTATCTTTTGTAGTTTTAATTGCTTGTAAAGTTAAATTTTACTTGTTTATTATTTACGCATGTTAGGATAATTTACAATAATTATTAATCTTTTGTTTAATTTTTCTTTTTTGCTGTTCAATTTTATGTTTCAACTCTCATTCGTGCTCTGCTTTTGGATCAATTTCTTTCTTCACAACCAAATCAAATTTTAAAAGGAAAAAATTATATTATAATCTTCTATGTATATCTCCAATCATACGTACACTTTATACCCATGCTCTATTGTGTGTTTCAAATTATTTCAATGAAATTTGTAAATAGGTAAAAGTTTCTAATTTTTTTAATCTTTCGTTCAATTTCTCTTTTTTATCGTTCAATTTATATTTTGGCTCTTTGAACTATCGAGATAAATATTTTTAAGTCAATTTTAGTCCAGTTTTTATTTTCTTGCTATAGGCAACTTGTTGCCTCTACCTCTATTGTATTCTGTACAGAAGGCAACATGTCCTTGGTCGATGAAGTATTAGTTTTGTGTGGTTTGAGAAAGTTGCGCTATTGACTTTTGTTTGAAGGTAAAATCTACGATACAAAATACAATTTTTCATTTATTCTTTCTAAAAGTAACATTTCACAATTCTTTCTTGTTGTGATTTCTTAAATGCAAATAAAATTATAATTTGTCAATGTTAAAGCCAATGCCTTGCAGGCATCCTTTGATTGGGCAAAAAAAATGGTGTAATCAGCTTTGATTTTTGTGAAAATGAATATCCTTTTTATTTATCTTAGTTTTTGACTGCTCATATGAATGTATCTTTTTATTTATCTTAGTTTTTAACTGCTCATATGAATGTATCATCTGTATCTAATATCTGTTACCTTGTGTATTTTAGATTGAAGTGGTTGATGTCACATGGCTAAATACCTGTGTAAGATTATAATTTTTTTTTCTTTTAGATTTCGAATTTCCTTGTCTTGTCAATGCTTGGTGCTTGATTGTCTCTCTTCACTATTCTTTAATATATGAGTGAACGAACACGTAACGGTTGCATAACCAACTTCTCTGCTTTTGAAATTATTTGGGTTACTTCTCAGGCATTCCAATTGTAAACACTGCTTATCAGTGATTTAGGTTTAGTTACTGGTTATTTGCAGCTATATATTTTGTACTCTTGTTCATCTCGTTTAAGCATATTGCTACAAGAGAAAGTACAACACATGTTATGATTCTTTATTTTTAAATAAAAGCTCTGCACTTACTTGTCTGCATAACTGAATACTGTCAAATTTTAGATAGCTTAAAAATATCATATCGAATCATATGCTGACTCTACTTAGGTTTTGGTGTCCTCTATAATTTGTAAATTACAATAAATTGGAAGTCCAATAATCAATTAAACTTTAGAACTTTTGTCTATAGAGATTTATTATGGGCTTGAACTGTTCGAATTTTAAAACATAAGAGAAACAGGATCTCCAATTATATATTAATGTTAGACCCAGGAAGCTAGCTAATTGATATAGAAAACGGAAAGAGGTTATAATGCATGCTTTTCTGCCCTGCTACTTTTCTTCTCGGATATATTTATTTAACTAAGATTTACTGGAATAGATAAAAATTGAAACTCAAATTGTCTATTTGAGGTAGAGGGAGTATTAGATTAGAACCGTTGTTTGTACCGGTCGATAGAAGAGAAAATATGCATGTTGTACATTTTACTCATTTTATGATTGTACTATAAGAGTTATATATCCGTCATTAAAGATGTGTGATGGACTTCATGTTGATGGCTCAAACATGTATGATTATTTGGCCACAACTAGTGAAGTGAGGAATTAACATGCATGTAACATGAAGGAACCTAAGTTAACGATTTTGTTCAAAAGAAACAGAAAAAGGTAAAAATTGATTATCGTATTGTTTTCTTCACAGGGGTTGAATGTCAAGCAGATTTACACTAGATCCCTCATTGCTGCTCTTTGGTTTCATGAATATCAACAAGTTGTTCAGATTCTCATTTGTACTGAAGCAATGATTATGTCATGTGCATTGTTAAAGTGAATGCTTAAACCCTCCAAAGCAAAATGCAAAGAATTATATATTTGCTAACCTTTTCATAGTGAAAATGGTCTCTGCCATATTTGCTAATCTTTTCATACTGAGATTTCACACAAAAGTTTGTCCGCAGGTTTCATACATAATATTACAAAGGGTATGATGCAACACGAAAAGAGTTAAAAGTTTATTCAAGGTGAAATACTAGGATTAAGTAGAATTAAAATTTGATGTTATCTTTTAATTCGGTTTATTTTTTATGTTATATTTTATTTCAATTTATCAAGATAGGAAGTTTGATGTTATCTTATATCTAAATAAAAAGGAAGTTTGTTTAGTTTCGAAGTCCTTCACTATAAAAAGGGGACTTAGGGAATCATTTTGGAAAAACTTGAATTTTATGAAATAAAACAACCCTCTTTGCCCTTAGTTCTTCCCTTTGATCTCTTTAGTTTCTTTATCTTATTGTTTCTTTATCAAGTTTGTGCAAATCTGGCATCAATTTGGTATCAGGACAATTCCCTTCCTTTGGCCTAACACCCTTCTTCTCAAATCCAAAAAAAAAAATAATAAAATCCTTTCCACTCGATTCAAAACATACGTTGCCGCCTTCCACCACCTATCCAAACCCTAAACCCAAAACATAATTGTTGAACAGCGCATCATATAAACAGCAGCAGCAACAGTCTTTTCGAGTTTACTTGATCCTTAAAAAAAAAAAAAGGAAGAAGAAGAATGTCGGAACTGTTCACTGGCCAATATCACTCAATTTAGTCCTCTTTCTTTTATTCGCCAAAAATAAAAAATAAAAAAAATTCTCTTTTCAGTTTGCTGAAGAAAATCTATTGCTGCTACTAATTTAAATGATCATGTTCTGTTCAACAAGAGTACTAGCACACATTAACCCATTTTCATAGCCTAACAATCATAATTAACTAGCCCAATTACGCCCAACCTAGCACCCGAGACCCCAGCCCAAAAACAATCTCCATTCTTCTCATAACCCAATTGCAATAACCCAACACATTAGCCTATGTTCCATCCCAGCCCAAAATCAATCTCCATCTTCTCAAAACCTAGATTCACTGCGGCCATCTCACCTGCACCGCACCGTACCGTCATCACCTAATCCCCAAACCACCTCACTGATCATCTCGCTAAATCAACAACACAATCAACGTCCCCCGCTCGCTACTGCGAAATCACCGATTGCCAACAACTATTTAACTCAACCTACACACGTCCCACCCAATTGACGCACGTCGCCAATACCCACCACCAACCACCACCATTTTCAAATGGAAGATGAATCACACACTACCATCCCCAATCACCCACCTTTCCACATCCCACATACATACTGATGCGAACCTCGTAGCAACGTTGACTACGAAACCCACAACGAGATTGACGAACCCAAGAAAGCCAAATTAATCCAAAGTTTAGGATTAACCCAAAAAAAAAATCAAACCAAAAAACCCAACAAGAACGACGCTTGAAATACTCCTTGATCACGCAATCCAAGAATTAAATCCGATTGTTTGAACGCCACAAGTTAACACTTGATGAGTTCGAAGTTGTTCAATGAAGAATGATGAATAGAAGACAATACGCCTCACTTTAATTCAATATCAATGATGTCAAAAGTTTTTAACAATTGAATGGAAACTCCTGTTTATACTAAACCTAAAAATTAGGTAAAAATCGTGCAAAAGTTGAGCATAATCCCCAAAATATGGAAAAGAATCAAAATCTAACAAGATATGAAAAATTGCCAAAATTGAAAAATTCGTCAAATTTTTAGCTTGTGCGATCGCATGGTTCAACAAAAATGCCGACTTGAGTTTCGGTATGCCACCATGCGGCCGTACGGTATTTTTGCCGCGCGGTCGCACTGGCTTATTTTCAACCTCCGATTTCGTCGCTTGATAACAAATTGATTCAAGTTGATTCGGCCTTCGACCCGAACATGAAAGTTGCTCTATTTTGAGTCCCGAACATGGTTCCATCAATGGTTTCTTGAACGAGCAATCTCTTTGCTTGTTTCACTTGCTTTGCCCTTGATCGCATCATTGGTCCGCCATCGACTATCAACGGGTCTCGTCTCGCACTTGCCTTCGTCGGGCTCGACCCCTGGATCATATCATCCCCTCCCTCTTCAAAAGGATTTGTCCTCGAATCTGAACCTGCATCAAACAAAGAGAGATCAGATACATTAAAAGTAGCCAAAACATTGTACTCACCTGGAAGGTCCAACTTGTAAGCATTGTTGTTTATCTTTTCAATCACTTGAAATGGACCATCGTCCCTTGGTTGCAACTTGGACTTCCTTTGCTTCGAAAACCGCTCCTTCCTAAGGTGCACCCAAACCCAATCTCCTGATTCGAATGTCACGCGCTTCCTACCTTTGTTTGCTTGCAATGCAACCAACTTACTTTTGTTTTCAATTTGCGCTTTTACCTTTTCATGGAGTGACATAACCAATTCCACCTTCTTTTTGCCATCTAAACTACCACGTTCATTCATAGGTAAAGGAATTAAATCCAAAGGGGTTAGCGGATTAAAATCATATACAATTTCAAATGGAGAATATGACGTAGTAGAGTGAACAGCTCGATTGTATGCAAATTCAACAAATGGTAGACACTCCTCCCAGCTCTTCAAATTTTTATTGATTACTGTGCGCAACAATTGTGTCATAGTCCTATTCAGTACCTCGGTTTGCCCATCCGTTTGTGGGTGACAAGTTGTGGAAAATAGTAATTTAGTGCCTAACTTACCCCACAAAACTCTTCAAAAGTGACTCAAAAATTTGATATCCCGATCCGACACTATGCTTCTAGGAACCCCATATAAACACACAATCTCTTTAAAGAATAAGTCAGCAATATTCGTGGTATCGTCAGTTTTGTGACATGGTATAAAATGTGTCATTTTGCTGAACCTAACAAAAATAGAATCCCGATCTCTCTTAGTCCTAGGTAAACCCAAAATAAAGTCCATCGAGATATCAACCTAAGGCTCACTAGGTGTAGGTAAAGGTGTGTACAAACCTTGTGGTAAAACCTTAGATTTAGCCTTTTACAACCTATGCATCGACTACAAATTCGCTCAACATCACTTTTCATCTTAGGCCAATAAAAATGCTCCTTCAATACATCTAAAGTCTTTTGAACCCCAAAGTGTCCCATCAATCCACCACTATGTGCCTCCCTTACTAACAACTCCCGAATAGAACAATTAAGAACACATAACATATTTTCCCGAAATAAATACCCCTCATGCCTAAAGAACCTATCAACCACCCCCTTGATGCATGACAAATAAATATCCGAAAATTCAACATCTTTTTCATACGATTCCTTAATATGTTCAAACCTAAGTAACTTAGAATTAAGAGTAGTTAGTAATACGTACCTTCGCGACAATGCATCCGCCACCACATTTTTCTTACCTTATTTATACCGAATGACGTGTGGAAAGGTCTCGATGAATTCCATCTACCGTGCATGCCTCTTGTTCAATTTACCTTGTCCCCTCAAGTACTTTAATGACTCATGATCAGTGTGTATGACGAACTCCTTCGGCCATAGATAATGTTGCCAAGTCTCCAAAGTTCGAACAAGTGCATAAAGTTCTTTGTCATATGTAGGATAATTTAAAGCAGCTCCACTCAATTTCTTGCTAAAGTATGCAATAGGCCTCCGATCCTGCATTAAAACTGCTCAAATCCCTATTCCTGATGCATCACACTCAATCTCGAACGTTTTATCAAAGTTAGATAATGTCAAAACAGTTGTTTCACACGATCTACCTTTAATGGTATTAAATACAAGTTCCTGTTCATCACCCCAATATAAACCTACACTCTTTTTAACTACTTCCGTGAGTGGTGCGGTGATAGTGCTAAAATCCTTCACAAACCACTTATAAAAACTAGCCAAACCATGAAAACTCCTAACTTCCGTTATACTTTTAGGTGTCGGCCAATCTCTAATAACTTTTATCTTTTCATCATCTACTTCTACCCCATTAGCACTAACCACAAAACCAAGAAAAATAACTCTATCCATACAAAACGTGCATTTCTTAAGATTAGCATAGAGTTGTTCTTTCCTTAAAATAATTAATACACACTTTAAATGTTTCAAATGCTCTCCTAGGTCTTTGCTATAGATTAAGATGTCGTCAAAATAAACACAACAAATTTTCCTATAAAAGCATGCAAAACATGATTCATTAAACGCATAAATATGCTAGGTGCATTTGTGAGTCCAAACGGTATAACCAACCATTCATATAAACTATATTTAGTTTTAAAAGCCATTTTCCATTCATTACCCTCCCGCATACAAATTTGATGATACTCGCTTTTTAAATCAATTTTAGAAAATATGCAAGAACCATGTAATTCATCAAGCATGTCATCTAACCTAGGTATAGGGTGACGATACTTTACCGTTATATTGTTGATAGCCCTACAATCCACGCACATTTGCCATAGTTCATCCTTTTTTGGTACAAGCAAAACCTGTACCGCACAAGGACTCATGTTTATCCTCACGTATCCTTTGCTCATTAACTCCTCCACTTGCCTTTGAACCTCCTTTGTCTCCTCGAGATTACTTCGATAAGCCAGTCGATTTGGAATGACAACTACGGGTATGAAGTCAATTTGATATTCAATGCCTCGAATAGGCGGCAATCCACTTGGTGCATCCTCCGAAAATACATCGTTGAATTCCTGCAACAAAGACTTAGCCAAACTAGGGAGAGGTGAGTTAGTTTCCTCAAAATTGAGGAGTGATTCCTTATAAAGGAACAAGATCATCTCTTTTCTCTCAACTACCGCCCTCCTCAAATCACTCTCTTTTGCAAAGAAATTCACTCGTGTTTTCTCTTTTCTCTCGGGGCACTCTCTTTCTTTTCTCTCTTGTGATTGCTCTCTCTTTTTCTCTCTAATGGCTATCCCAACATTTTCTCTCTTTTTTTCCAACTCACTATTTGCTCTCATTTTTTCTAACTCTTTTGCTCTCCTCTCTTCCTCACTTCTCAATTTTAATTGATTTTCATAGACTTGCGCCGGTGTTAATGGCACAAGAGTAATGGTCCTTCCATCCTTAATGAAACTATATCGATTTTTGTACCTATCATGCATAGCCTTCCTATCGTATTGACATGGTCGCCCCAATAAAATATGTCCTTCTTGCATTGGCACCACATCACATACTAACTCGTCCTTATAACTCCCAATTGACAAATTAAGTAACACCCTTCGATTTACCCTCACCTCGCCACTCTCATTCAACCATTGTAATTTATAAGGTCTCGAGTGTCTCAACAATGTTAAACCCAATTTTTCTACAAGAGATACGCTAGCTACATTAGTGCAACTACCACCATCAATTATAACACTACATATCGTATTGTTGACGTGGCATCGAGTGTGGAAAATGTTCTCCCGTCGCAACTCCAAGTCATCTACTTTGACGTGTATAGTGAGAGCTCACCTTGTGACTAGTAGACCCCCAACCGACCCTTCAACTTTTTCTTCTTCACTAACACCCTCCAACGTCGGCATGTCATCAAACTCGCCATCACTATCGCTCACAATCTCTTCATTATCCTACAACACCTTCACCCGTTTGTTTGGGCATTGAGAAGCAATATGCCTCTTTCCCAAACACCTAAAATATTTGATCTCCCGATTGCGCAACGGTTGTGCCTCCGATTTTGATATTGGTTTGCTAGCGTTTTCATCCTTGCCCTTTTGCCAATCATTTTTACCTCTAGGTGCAGCCCTGTTTTTGTTGTTGTCATCCTACTTCGATTTCCATGTTGGATTAGGAGTCGAAGTACCTAACGATTGCCTAGACGTCCCATTCCTCTTCAATTGCCTCTCGACCTTCATTGCCACATGTAGAATGTCCTCGATTTCCACATAGTGTTGCAACTCTACAACGTTTGCAATATCCCGATTTAACCCATTCAAGAACCGTGCCATGGTAGCTTCCCGATCTTCCTCCACATTAGCCCGAATCATAAGAATTTTCATCTCCTTGTGATAATCCTCTACGCTTTTCGATCATTGGTACAAACCTTGCAATTTTTGATGGATTTCCCTATAATAGTGACTCGGAACAAACCTCCTCCTCATCAACATCTTCAACTCATCCCAAGTGCTAATTGGCCTTTCCCGACCCCTACACTGTGATGTAAGTACTTGATCCCACCAAGATATCGCATAATCCACAAATTCAAGTACCTCCAATTTTACTTTTTTCTCCTCTGAATAATTATAGCACTCAAAAATCATCTCAACCTTCCTTTCCCACTCTAAATATGCTTCTGGATCGCTTCTTCTCTTAAATTGCGGAATAATCATTTTAATACTCTCCAAATTTCCATCTAATTCATCTCCCAAGTTATTCCTATCCCGTCTTTCCATCCTATTGCCCCTATGCCTCGCTCGGCCCATGTCAAAGTCATTTTCATCAAAATCACCCTCATCACTACAATACACATCTCGCCTTCCTCTCCTAGATTCACGCCTACCCGGCCCCCTAGCATTAGACATCTCCACTTGTCCCCGATTAAGATTAGCAATTGTAGTACCCATTTGCACCATCCATTCCCCTTGCCTATCCACCTTCTCCCTAACATCACCAAGTACCCTTTCAAACCTCCTTATCATGTCCTCCGATGCATTGTTGTCATTACCGTTTCAGCTTGAATTGGAACCTTCTCTTTCCGACATCATATCACACAATTTTTTTATGCCTCACAAAGATTTCACTCGGAAAACATTCACTATGGCTTTTTCCCTCTATTAAACTCACCACTCGGCTTTTTACCACTCAAAGTCTCCCTCCAAGCACTTCAAAGAACCAAGTGAACTAAATCAATTGTTTTACTGAGAATTCAAACAAACCGAATATTAATCAAAGACTGCGAGACTCAAAGGACTTGAATAAGCGAAATAGATGAATGTTTTGACATGAATATGTGAATAGACTCAAAACAAGATTGAAAGAATCGAACCCAATTGAATATCCCAAAATCAAACACAATGTAGGAATTGTTGTTGGTAGAAAAAAAAATCAAACAATAATAATATCAATTATATATA
>NC_036247.1:8403388-8413572 GCF_002742605.1 Olea europaea var. sylvestris | reverse complement strand
ACATCGAATGTATAGTAACTCTTTTTTTGTACTTTTTTTTTTACTCCTTGATGAAAGAAGACTGCCAACAACTCAACGAAACGGCGAAAAGCAAAACAAGAACGAAGAAGAACTAATTAAAATATAAGAAGAAACTAAGAAAGCAAATTAACAACTCAAACAAATAAAGAAAAGATATAACCTTCAATTAATTTGGAGCCAAATCTCTAATACCAACTGATGCGAACCCCGTAGCAACGTTGACTACGAAACCAACAACGAGATTGACGAGCCCAAGAAAGCCAAATTAATCCAAAGTTTCGGATTAACCCAAAAGAAAGTCGAACCAAAAAATTTAACAAGAACGACGCTTGAAAGATCCCTTGATCACGCAATCCAAGAATTAAATCTGGTTGTTTGAACACCACAAGTTAACACTTGATAAGTTCGAAGTTGTTCAATGAAGAACGATGAAGAGAAGACAATACGCCTCACTTTAATTCAATATCAATAATGTTAAAAGTTTTTAACAATTGAATGAAAACACCTATTTATACTAAACCTAAAAACTAGGTAAAAATCGTGTAAAAATCGAGCATAATCCCCAAAATATGGAAAAGAATCCAAATCTAACAAAATATGAAAAATTGTCAAAATTGAAAAATTCGCCAAATTTTTAACTGGTGCGACCGCATGGTTCAACAAAAAATGCCGACTTAAGTTTCGGTATGCCACCATGCGGCCGCATGGTGTTTTTGCCGTGCAGTCGCATAGGCTTATTTTCAGCCTCCGGTTTCATCGCTTGATAACAAATTGATCCAAGTTGATTCGACCTTTGACTCGAACATGAAAGTTGCTCCATTTTGAGTCCCAAACATGGTTTCATCAATGGTTTCTTGAACGAACAATCCCATCGCTTGTTTCACTTGCCTTCGTCGGGCTCGACTCTTGGATTATATCACATACTTTCACCACCGCACACCAGAAGTCAACTTTCTACCGACGTCATCTGCAATTCAAGTGTCGCGACCTGCAATTTTCCTCCAGCTACGGTTACTGGGTCCGCCAACATCAGAAAACACTCATTTTGTCTGCCATTCGTGATTTTCCAATTTATGGTCTTTCACACAATTGCTGTTTCGTTCAATGCCGTCCAGTTCGATACCCATAACAGCTTTCGTTCACAGTTCCTGCCACCAACCACATAACTTTGCTGCCACATATACTCCTTCTCTAGACACCTCCCTGATTCCGACCACCTCCGTCAGACAGTTGGGGACTTCGTATCGGTTAGGCTTTTTGTGTTTTGTCACGGGTTATTTCTACTTTACTTGATTACTTGTCTTTTATTTACGTGTTTTGCCATTCGCGTAGCTTAGTATTTTTTCCGAGTTTTTAAAGAAATAAAAAATAAAATAAAATACAAAAAATACAAAAAAAAAAATACAAAGTGACTTAAAGACCTTAAAAACTCTCACGAAGCCCTCTCTCAACAGGTCGCCAATCTCTCAACTGATATGACAACCATTAAATCGGAATTGGCAGAACTTAAAGACCTTCTCACCCAATCACTTAGAAACCCGGAAAAATGTCCTACGGATAACATTTCTGAATCCTCGACAGTAGGCCAAAATGTCCATAACACTGTTCGTCACACTCCCGGTGCCATACCTAACCTCTGCAATCCTAGGGCCCACTTGCATGATTTCGATCATCGTGAACCTTTTTTTCCTCATGACAACCGCCCTGAACGTCCAAATTATGATCAAAATAGAGACCATGCTGATGGCATCACTAGAAAAGTAAAAATCAATGCCCCTGAATTTGATGGCTACTTAGACTCCGAAGCCTTTCTAAATTAGCTAGATTCTATCGAAGAGTAATTCGATTGGTACCACATGCCTAACTACCAACGTATTCGTTTCGCCAAAATGAAACTCGTCAAATCTGCGAAGCATTATTGGTAAACGGTAACCCGCAACCTAGAACGTTTAGGACAACCTATTACTGTGTGAGGGAAAATGAAAACAAAACTCACTGAAAAATACGTCCCTCCATACCACCGTTCTCAACTATTAGAACGTCTGCTTAACCTCAGACAAAAATTATCGATCGTATTTGATGATAGATCTCGTTTCGATAAGTTGTTGCACCGTTCTAGTCTTGGTAAACTCGAGGACGTAACTATCACTTGCTTCCTTAATGGCTTGAGGCCTAATCTCAAACAACAAGTCGTCGTTCTAAGTCATTATTCCTTAGAGGGTGCTTTTCACAAAGCCCTCGAATATGAACGATACGCTCGACCACTCGTTGGTCGACGTGGTCTTTCAACCTTTGGCGGCCCTCGCTAATCCCATCTTAATCCATCCACAACTCCTGATAGTGCCCCAGTAATAGCCCAGTCTCGTACAATTGTTGGGTCAACATCGAAGTCTCCTACACTTTCTATGGAACCAATAGAAGTCAACCTTCATACTCTGCCTCTTCTCGCGTTCCTAAATCTTTGATTGTCAGTCATCACTATCAAAATAGAGGTCACATTGCCTCTCAATGTCCTCACCGTACCTTTGCCCTCAATCAGGAACCCCTATTTCCAACTCTCGAGCCCAACGAAGGTTCACAGTTGACCCCATTGACCATTTTGATGAGGAACTTGACCATTTCAAGCATTGCGATGAGGAAGAGGTTGTTGTCTCTATTATGAGATGTATCCTTTCCACCCCTATGGACTCTGATTCCTGGAAATGAACATCTATCTTCCACATGTACATCCCATGTCAGTCTCGCACTTGCAAATTGGTAATTGATGGAGGTAGTACTATGAATGTCATCTCCATATTAGCTATGACCAAGTTCGGATTCAAAGTCAAACCTCACCCTCGCCCTCGTCCTTTTAAAGTGGCCTGGTTTGATAGGACTTCTTTACCTGTCTCTCAGCGATGTCTTGTGTCTCTTAAGTTGGTCCATTCTATTCAGAAGACCTTTGCTGTGACATCATACCCATGGATGTTGCTCACATTCTTTTGGGTTGTCCCTGGCTTTATGATTACGACTTTAGGCACTTTGGGCGTGACAACATCTACGAATTTGTCCATCAACGTAAGACTATTCGACTTTTCCCAACCAAACCTTTGGACCCTTTAATGAAACTACCATCCAAGGCAAACCCCACTGACAATAGGCTCCAACTCTTGTCCCATAAAGAGTTTGAGCGTGAGTTTCACAACAATGGATTGATGTTCGCCTTAGTCACTAAGGCTTGTTCCCATCCCATCTCTGAGTCACATAATGATCACCCGCTTGATGTTACTTCATTACTGGAAGAGTTTATTGACGTCACCCTCAATGACCTACCTGAAGAGCTCCCTCCTATACGTGATATTCAACATGCTGTCGATTTAGTCCCCGATTCGCAATTCCTAATCGTCCCCACTACAGGATAAATCCTGCGGAAAGGATAGAGCTTAATCGACAAATTGAGGCCTTATTTTCTAACTGTTTTATTCACCACACAGTCTTAATCCTTATGCAGTTCCTGTCCTACTTATACCAAAAAAGGATGGGTCTTGGTGTATGTGTGTCGATAGTCGTGCCATTAACAAAATCACTATTAAGTATAGGTTCCCTATTCCGCGACTCGAGAATATACTGGATGAGCTTGCAGGATCTATGTGGTTCTCCAAAATTGATTTACGAAGTGGATATCATCAAGTTAGGATTAGACTAGGAGACGAATGGAAAAGGATATTCAAAACCTAGGATGGCTTATACGAGTGGCTAGTAATGCCTTTTGGGATGTCTAATGCTCCTAGTACCTTTATGAGGGTCATGACTCATGTCTTGCACCCTTTCATTGGAAAATTTCTCGTGGTCTTCTTTTATGATATCTTGATACATAGCCAATCACGAGAGGCACATCTAGATCACCTTCGACAAGTTTTCCTTACCCTTCATTATGCCAAATTGTATGCTAACCTTAAGAAGTGTTCCTTCATGCAGTCACAAGTTCTCTTTCTAGGGTTCATTATCTCAGCTCAAGGGATTTCTGCTTACCCAACTAAAATTTCTGTAATTCGTGATTGGCCTGAATCTTCAACATTATTTGAGGCCCTTAGCTTTCATGGGTTAGCTTCTTTCTATAGGAGATTCATCCAAGGCTTTAGCTCCATTACCGCTTCCATCATTGAATGCATGAAAAAAGGGGCTTTTCATTGGACGCCCTCGGCACAAAAAGCCTTTGTTGCCATCAAACAAAAATTGATAGAGGCTCGTGTTTTACGCCACCCTGACCTCTCTAATGTCTTTGAGGTTGCTTGCAATGCTTCTGGTGTCAGCGTAGGCGGTGTCTTAAGTCAGGAAGGCCATCCCATCGCTTATTTCAGCGAGAAATTAAATCAGGCACGACAGAAGTATTCTACTTATGACAGGGAATTCTATGCTATTGTCCAATCTCTTCGTCATTAGCGGTATTACTTATTGCCCAGAGAGTTCATTCTCTATTCTGATCACCAAGCCCTTCGTTATCTCAACTCTCAGCGTCATTTAAGTGATCAACACGAAAAATGAGTAGAATTTCTTCAAGAGTACACATTCGTCCTTCACCACCGTTTTGTGGTCGAGAACAAAGCGGCTAATGCTCTTAGCTGTAATACCACTGTACTTCAAACTATGAGCACAACGGTGGTAGGATTTGAGCGTTTAAAGGAAGATTATCCCAGTTGTCCTTATTTTGGTATCATCTTTCAGGAACTTTTAGATAACTCCACTCGTGAAAATGTTGATTTTTTGCTCAGGGATGGTTATCTTTTTAGAGGAACCAAATTATGTATTCCTCGTAGTTTACTTCGTAAGTTTCTTGTTTGGGAACTCCATGCAGGAGGCCTGGATGGTCATTTCGGTAGAGAAAAAACTATTGCCTTGGTCGAAGACAGATTTTATTTGCCTTTCCTGAAAAGGGATGTTGCTCACATTGTGTTTCAATGTCGTACCTGTCAATTAGGCAAAGCACAATGTCAAAACACTAGAATTTATACTCCTCTCCCTGTTCCTCATACTCCTTGGTGTGACCTTAGCATGGATTTTGTCCTAGGGTTACTAAAAATTGCTCGAGGTCATGATTCCATTTTCGTGGTAGTAGATAGGTTCTCTAAGATGGTCCATTTCATTCCTTGTTCTAAATCTACTGATTCATTTTATATCGCTAAGTTATTTTTCAAAGAGGTTGTACGTCTACATGGGCTCCCTAACACTATTGTTTCTAATCATGATGTTAAGTTTGTTAGCTACTTTTGGAAAACATTGTGGAAACTGTTCGGGACAACCTTAAGTTCCGATCAGCTTTTCATCCTCAGACAGATGGTCAGACTGAAGTTGTTAATCATAGTCTGGGTAACCTACTTCATTGTTTGGGAGAGAAAAATGAGGTAACTGGGATTTAGTATTGCCTACTGCTGAGTTTGCTTACAACAATTCTGTGAATATGTCTACAGGTCATAGCCCGTTTGAGATTGTTCAGGGTTTCACCCCACGTCAACCCCTCGATCCAGTGCCATTGCCTCCTGATTGTCGTTCTGCTGCCCTGCACAAGATTTTGCTGATCATATTCGTGACTTGCACGATGAGATTAAACGAAAAATTGTTTTAAGCAATGATCACTATAAACTGGCGGCTGACGTACATCGTAGGCATGAAGAGTTTAAATGTGGTGATTTTGTTATGATATGTTTGGCACCTGAACGTTTTCCAAAACATGTTGCAAAAAAACTTTGTACTAGATCACTTAGCCTTTTCCCTATTATTAAAAAGCTTGGAACTAATGCTTATTTACTTGATTTGCATTGCACTTAAATATTAGTCCTGTTTTCAATATAGCAGATTATATCCGTATTAGGGCACATTTGAGCCTCCGACTTTGTCTTCTAACATATCTACAGGACAAACTCCTCGACCACCCCCTCGAGCCCCCATCACCACATTTTCACCTCGGGACATTGTTGAAGAGGTGCTTGATGATCAGATTATTGCTTCCCATAATGGGGGTTTCCAGAGGTTTTTAGTATGTTGGAAAGGCCTTCCGCTTAGTGATGCTACTTAGATTACTGAAGAGGAGTTCCACCAGTTGGATACGGAGCTTTTGGATGCCTACTTGGATTATACCTTGACGGAGTCGAGTTCTTTTCAGCCGGGGAAGAATGATGCAACACGAAAAGAGTTAAAAGTTTATTCAAGGCGAAATACTAGGATTAAGTAGAATTAAAATTTGATGTTATCTTTTAATTCGGTTTATTTTTGATGTTATCTTTTATTTCAATTTATCAAGATATGAAGTTTGATGTTATCTTTTATCTAGATAGAAAGGAAGTTTGTTTAGTTTCGAAGTCCTTCACTATAAAAAGAAACTTAGGGAATCATTTTGGAACAACTTGAATTTTATGAAATAAAACAGCCCTCTTTGCTTTCAGTTCTTCCCTTTGATCTCTTTAGTCTCTTTATTTTATTGTTTCTTCATCAAGTTTGTGCATATCCGGCATCAAGATATCTCCTGTCACACATTCTATGGGTAACTACGTGAAACGGGTGGTAGTCATCGTTACCTTTGTTATTTTCTTCCGTACTCCAATTTCACCCACTAACTCTTTTAGTATTTCTCTTATAATTAAAGAAGTTTAATCACGTGTTTGTTCTAATGGATTAGAATGGCTAAAATTTTGTTCATTCCATTGTCCTATACAATCTAATATTATGCACTAAATATACATTGCTGGAAAAAGAAAAAAAGAAATCGAGTCGCCAAGTACTGACACTATCTTGCTTATGGCTTGTCATCTCTACCAATGAAGTGGAACTTGTTATTTTAACAACTTTGAACCATTTTTATCTTTTATTTATCAACTTCCCAAATTTTAAGATTTATATTATTTCCACAAATTTTTATTTTTATTTTACTTTATGCTTGGATCTTGGTAGCCAAGATAATTTCACAAGTTAACTTCGAAGATAATTACAGAATTGCATTAAAATATATTTGTTTTATATTAAACGATGTATTCTTCACTGAATTTTATGTAAAGGAATTTGTGGCACATGCTGGGAATGTGAATTTTTTGAGCATTGGGAAGAAGAATTGCTGATCATTCCTTACAGGTGAAGATGATAAAAAAGTTAATCTTTGGTCCATTGGCAAAGCCAAATCTTCAGCGGTTAGAAGATAAAAAATCTATTTTGGCATTTTTTTTTAACACAAACTAAGTGATTATTGTTGCTTGGGCTGCAAACTGTTCGGAATTGTCCAGTTTAAACTGGTTGGAAGGATTATATCTCTATGTATTTGTTACGTTATGCATGGATTGTAAAGTTATCAAATTTATAAAACATTGATGTACCAAATGAGAAAAAATTTAGCTATAAAATGGAGGGTAATTGTGACAAATTGATTATTAAAGGAGGTATAATGGTATTTCCATTCATGAATGTATCTATCAAAAGGATTGTCCCTCAGAATAAACTGTGGCATCATAATGCGTTTTCAGAGCTTCATTGCATCATTATCCTCTTTCTTTTTTCATTTTCTTCTGCATTCATCACCTCTTCCGCTTCTCTATAAAAATGAATTTGAAAGCTTTGCTGTCTTACTTTTTCATTCTCTAGAGTCCAAAAACAAAGAAAAGCTTTCAATTCTGTAGATGATTGAGTACAACAAAACCCTCTGCCATGGCCTTCTTTCCTCGTTCAATGGTTGATTCCTTCTCTCTCTTTCTTCTTTAAGATTTATTAATGAACTTTTCTTGTTTATTATATGCATCTTTATTTTGTATGTACAATTTGGAATTGAGAATACGATCAGGGTATTCTTTAACCTCTGCTGCATATTGATTATGTTAGTTGGAAATTTCATATTAATTAGCTCCATCTCTCTCTGTTGAGGCGTTAGTTTTAAGGTTCCCCTTTAATAAATATTTACACGGTCATTTTGTCGTCTAATTTACGTTCAATGATTTTCTAATGGATTCTGTTCATTAATGCCAATTTATTGGTTTTAGCGACATGGATTTATATTTGTATCTTAAATATTTTCAAAGTTCTTGTTGAGTAAGCGAATATAAAACTGAGTACAACAAGTAAACAACAGTATTGTTTTAATGTACTTCTTTAACCTTCTCGATAGCATAATAGGCTTTAGTAGGTATTCCAAGCTCTTTTGGCTGTTTTAAATTCATACTTTAATAGCATGTTGCTCGCTTGTTTTTCCCATTTTGAAACAAATATTATCTTGCATAGCTTGGTTATATTCTTTCTTAATACTATATAGACATCTGTGCAAATAATTGTCGAGTCAACATCGTCCGATGACTAATACAGTTGCATTTTTCACTGAGCGTGCCCAAATGTTTAAGCACCACCCTAACACTCGCTACCAACATATTTCATATTGTTATTTAGACTCACTCACATTTGTAACAAGGGACTGAGACAATAGAGAGGCAAGCAGACAATAAAGCAATTGAGGCTGTCAAAAGTTTTGACAGTTCCTGAAACAACAAGCTAATGATGCTTGTGTCGTCAGATGGCTGCTCGTACAATTAATGCCTTATTGCTGACTGATTCAAATGCATTACTGTGTTGAATCCTGATTGATAGGGTATGGCTTCTATTGCACATTTGGTAAATTTGAAGCAATTAAAAGTTTAGATCTTTCTCTTACTCTTGCTTATCTTTTTATTTTTTTTTTTATTTTTTTGATTGAAGGATATCACTACAAAAGTTGTTGCTTGTGAAGTTAATTTTGATTAAACGACTGTTTCAAAACTCATAACAAGAATTATTGTTTTGAACTGCTTTCAATATTTCATATCCAATTTTAACATATTTTCTACGTCTCTTCATATAATTAGCTCTTTATCTTTACTTTTTTTTGTCGGACTTCCTTATGTACCAACTAAATACTTTCTTCGCTTCCCAAAAATTCATTCTATGCGATTCTCTCTCGTGAATACTCAATACTCAAGTAAGTCAACACATTGGGATGACAATTTGAACCGTTAAAATCGAAAATTACGGTTAACCAAATCGAATGGGGGAAAAAACCGAACCGATGGTGCAGTGAGGCGGATATGGTATTTGATTTTAATGAACCGGTTCCTGACGGTGCGGGTATGGTATTCATGTCGTCGAACCGAAACCGAACCAATTACCCGCTTAAAAAAAAATTCTTTTATTAGAGATGGCAAGGAAGTTGACGAAGAGATACATTTTTTTTTATTTAAATCTTAGTTAAAATCATTCTGAATTAGGTAGTATCGTTATATTCTCTATTTAAATTTCTTATTTACTATATAGTAATCAATTTTGAGTGTTGACTTATGCTAGTAAGAATTGTGAGGAAGAATGAAGATTGAATATGAGTTAAAATTGAAATTTTTGAATTATTGAGCATGAATCAAGTAACTACAATGCACAAGAATCAAGAATGAAGGAAAAGTTTGGTATTGTTATATTCATAATATTGTTTGTTAAATTTGTATTTTGCAATTGAAATTTGGGATAATGTTTGTATTTTCGTTTGGAATATTGTGTTTTTGTTTTCATTAACTCTCTTTTCATAAATTGTTTTATATCAATTTGACGGATGGACCTATAAAAAATAATTTACTTTCGTGGTTATGAACCGAATTGAACCAAGATATGAACCGAACCAATTTATGTGATTATGGTATGGCAAAAAATTTGATGGTTCAGGCCATGCAGTAGTATGATAAAAGACAGAACGTGTAAAATTTGACTGAGAAACTCCACAAATTATTATTTCGTATTTAATTGCCAATTTAACCTGGTTCAATAGATATTCGAATTTAACTAGCTATAAATAAGAGTTTTGTATATGTTATAAGGTTAAATGATTTTATGTATAAAAATGAAAAAAAAAAAAAAAATCGGCCACAATTTATCAATTTTGAATATTTTAGTTCGGGTGTTCCTTTTTTAATCTGATTGAAAGGAATTTTTAAAGTGTGGATTTTTTATTTTTGTCCGTGGATACTAATATTAATTAATCAAAATTCCACTTAATGGTATAATCAAATTAAAATGCCTGAATCATGGTTAAAAATACTAAAAGTTAAAATATTTTTAGTTAGAATCAGACTGAAACTTCAGTTAGAATTTGGCTCCTTTTACTTTTGGTATTTTTGTCCGACACTACTTTGTAA
>NC_036247.1:8355330-8403348 GCF_002742605.1 Olea europaea var. sylvestris | reverse complement strand
CCCCCCCCCCCCCGGCACTTTTTTTTCTTACTTCAAAATTTTCTTCTTCAAATAGAAGGGCATTTAAATTTTACAATATTTTTTTAAATATATAGTTAAAAAGTTATGATAAACAGTAAAATAAAAAAAATCTCAAGAATGTTTAATTAAAAATGAATGTGAAAAAAAGTGATTATCAAAAATTCACTTTCACACACGGGCATATAAAAATTTAATATGTATAATTTAATCTAATATTTTATAAGATCGATAATTGCTACTAAACTATTATTCACACATTTCGTAATACTAACAACTTATAAGCACTTAAATACGAAAAAACTTATACTTTTTCTTTATTATTGTCCATTACATTCTAATCTAACTTACAAAAACCTAGAATCGACTACAAGTGGGCTATGGTATTATTAAATGCAAGATCCAAAGGGTTAACAGTGGAATGACTTTAATAAGCCAACACCAATCTCATAGCAATAATTATAATTTTAAACAAAGTTTTCAGTGAGAAATAAATAAGTGTTCAGCTTCTTAATATAGTAAAATTAATCTCAGTTCAATTCGGTGCAGTGATTAATTATACTTAAGCCACCCTTGATATCAAATCTAATCTGATCTTGTCGTTTGTTTCGTGAAATAAAAATATTAATGAAATTTAAAAACAATTTTTTTACTGTTTTACAGACAGACATTTCATTTCAATTTTCAAAATAATTGTTCACAGGATTTAAACTGAATAATGTTATTTGTAATGAAAACTACCAGCAGTCGCCTTATGTGGCGTACACTTAACAATTTTTCATTTGAAGTATAATTCAAAAAATAACTACCATATCTATATGTCAAATACTAAATTGTCAAGTATATGTCACATAGGACGACTTACTACGAATAGCATTACTCATTTAAACTATCTTTCTCGTAAAATAAATGATAGGCTGAATTTCTGAATCTCAAAATAATAACTACTTAATGACAATTTTACGCTTTTAGCTAAATTAATCTACTAGTACAGTGTAATTTATTAACTTTGCTTTTTGTAGGAATGAAAAATAAGAAGAGATTTCAAATTTAATTATTGAGCTTTAAACTGCTACCTTATGAAAAAGGAACTTCCACATTGTCCCCGCTAGGGCTGGACATGGTCCGGTTCGGTTCGGTTCTAACGAGAATCGAACCGACCCGAAATTTTCGGGTATTTAGTAAGTGGAACCGTCGGGTCCAAATTTAATTACGGAACCGTTCGGATTCGATTCCATTCGGTTCGGTTCGATCCGGTTTGGTTCCATTCGGTTCCGTATTATAATTAAATTTTTTAATATATACAAAGTTACGTTAATTTAATTAATGATATATTTAATATTAGCTCTTACAAAATAACGTAGTTCAATTTTATGTGTTTCACGTCTCTCTTTGCTGAATTCTTCATAAATTTGATTATTAAAATCACAGAAAAAGAAAGATAGTGAGCTCAAAATAATTAAGAGAGATATTGTAGAGTTTTAATTCGATTTTCCCCAGTAGAAACGACACTACAGTAGAATAACAGATTTGGATAAAATTGAGGTCAATTTGATTAAGTCGATTTTGAACTGAATATTAGAAATTGGAAAATCACATTTTGTGGTTTGAACTAAATTAACTAGTTAACAAATTTATTTAGAAAAAATAAAATAATTTACTTATTTAAAATAAATTAATTAAAAAAATTACGGAGATTCGGTTCTTATTCAGTTCTTCGGGTCTTGGCCTCGAACCGAGAATCGAACCATACCCGTCGGTTCCTGATTCAAATACCCATTCGGGTATTTAACTTAAGAAGAACCGTCGGGTTCAGTTCTGTTCGGTTCGGGAGTTTTGTCCAGCCCTAGTCCCCGCTCGGAATATAAGGGGGGAGACGATCTCCGTCCCGAATTTTTCAATCTTTTAGTTTTACTTTATTTTTATATTTTACGACTAAAGCTGTATTCAGAAAATAAACATAATATTAAAAACAATTAATTAATGAAACGAAACAGTAAATATTTTTTTTTTTGTGTGTGTTTGAAACCCATTTTTCTTAAAAATGAATTTTGTAATAGTGATTTTTTGAAAAATGTATAATTGAAAATGCATTTGAGAAAAAATAATTTTTTAGATAATGAAATCAAAGATGAAATTAATCCTCACCTCAACCCCCCACTCTTGACTGTCCCTGCACCACCTCCCGAAAGTCCCAGGAGGACGAGGACGAGGATGAGAATTGTCGCCCCCTCCCCAGCTCCGGTTACCTCAAAGTAAAGGGTGATAAAGTATAAATATTAGGGGAATTTGGCCATTTGACATAACTAAACAATGTATTTGATGAAATGACCTTTGACCAATAATAAAAATAAATAAAATATGTAAGATATTTTAGTTAGCAAAATGACAAAATTCTCCTTTAATTGTTAACTTAATGTCTTCCAACTTCTCTCATTTAATCCCGCCATTTTTTTTTTTTTTCAAATTCACCTTAAAACCCTAATTTCTTTTTTTTTCTTTTGAAAATAACTTCTTCCCTGTTCATCTTTTTCAATTTTAAGTTCTCAAAATTACATTCACCTATTTTATTCTCTTCAATCACATTTGAACAAGAGTTTGATTAACATATATTTACAATGAAAGAAAGAGGAAAGATGCTTTTAAAAATTCCATCTATGTTGTATTTTTATTACTAAATATGATATTAAATAATATTTAGTTGGTATTGTTTGCGTATTTAGTTTACTTTTTGTGTTATTTGCAACCATTGGATGTAATAACATTTCAATTACTATCTGAAATATAAAACACCACTCCAGCCGTTATTTGTACAATAAAACGACACTACAGTCATTATCTGCTGTAGTTTTATTTTTTCAACGAAATGACTCTAATAATGGACTCACTAACGTATATAATAAAAAAAGATTGACTAGCCACAAATAACGATTGAAACGACATAATTTTTATATTATTAAGATGGTGAAAATACAAGTTATCACATTTATATGTATCGATTAATTGAATAAACATATATTAATTTTTATACCTATCGAGTACATATTACAATGTAAATAAATTTCAGTTATTATTTTTCAGGAAAGGAATGGACCGTGACTATTTATACTTATATTTATACATATAACAGTACAAGTGTCGTTTTCATGTCCAGTAACGACACTTGTGCCGTTCTGAAATTTTCACCTATATCCAATTTTTTCAACAAAACGTCATTTAACAATGGACTCCCTAACACATGTAATATAAAAAGTTTGACAATGTCATAAATGACGTAAATGAGTTCCACTATTAGTTCTCCGGACATAGAAAAGACGTAGCTTTTTTTACTCATATAACCTTTGTTTGAGCCTTATTTTTTCATCAAAATGTATTATTGAACAGTAAGTTGATCTCATTTTAACCACATGTTCAATAAAATAATATTACACACAAACTCAAAACTTTTTCTCATTTTTTAACCACACATTTTTAATTATAACACTGTTACAAAATTCATTTGTTAAAAAAAATGGGGCTCAAACAACCCCATAATGACACAAGAGTCGTTTTCATATTAATAACGGCACTTGTGCTATTCTGTTGATTTTTCCTACATTTTTATTAATGTATTTTAAGTTAAATATTTGAGTTTTAATTATACATATGTCTCTAGTTTGTTATTTCATGATAATAACACATGTTACATTATTAGAAATATAAGCATCAATGAAATTGGTACAAGTGCCGTTACTGAACTTCTAAGAGAAAGGTAAGAACGATATAAGTGCTTTCATGTTTGTTACGAAATTTCATAAGAACGGAGCAAACATCATTACTCAGATGAAAATATTTATGATTCATTAAGAGATCTAATATATGAAATCGTTGTACTTGAATAAAATCAAAATATATGAAAAATTAATAGAACGTTACAAGAGCCGTCATTGAAATGAAAATGACCCTTCCGTCGGTCTATCTATAAATATGAGTTGAGAAATATGCTTATTAATTGTCAGTCTAGTATTCCAATGATGGCATAACTGTCATTATGACTATAAATTTCCTTGTCCATGAGAACGACACTTATGGCGTTATACTAATAGGATAACGCCACTTTTCTATGAGAATGACACTTGTATCGTTATTGAGATGAAAACATTCATGAGAACGGCACAACTGTCACTATATTTGATTTATAAGTGTCCATGAAAATGACACAAGTGCAGTTATAGTAATTAAAAAGTCCCTAAGAACGGTATCAATGTCGTTATTGAGATGAAAAATTCTCAAAAAACAGCACAAGTGACATAATAAATATAAACCTCTCTTATTACTATGAGAACTGCACAACTTAGGATGCACAATTCTAAAGGTTATTGCATTAAAACAAATGAAATAAAGGAGAAATTAACAGAATAGCTCGTGCCGTTACTAATAATAAAACAACACTTGCACCGTTCTGTTTATCATTACGAGTTTAAACAACCAGGACCCGTTTTGTCTCGTAAAATAATAAGTTGAATCCATTTAACTTGCAAGGTGGATATGGCATTTAAAAAAAATTAAGAGATATGCTTATTACTTGTATTTTGTTGAAAATAATAAAATTACTTGTGCCGATACTGAGATGAAAAGTTCTAAGAGAACGATACAAGTGCCGTTTAAAGGATAAAAATGTCATTGAGAACGTCACTTATGCCATTACTAAAATGAAAAATTCTAAAAGAACGACACAAATGCCGTTATTTAAACATAATTTTTCTACGAGAACAGCACTTGTGTCATTACTGTAAAGAAAACGACACTTGTCTCGTTCTGTCTATAAATACGATTATAGGCAACCACGATTCATCCATGTCCCAAAACTCATTTCAACTACAAGATGGATATGTCATTTACAAAAATTGAGAGATATGCTCATTAATTATATTTTCTAACGAATCAATACAATAACTTATGATTTCACCAACTCGATATTGTATAACTTATATCAATTCAACTGTTTTTTGTCATGTGATCAACATTTCTAACTTCTTCAAATTAGATGATCTATGTTTAAGGTCGCTGCGTTGGAAAAAAAGTAAAATATTTGTGACATCAATGGAACGATATAAAAGCTGTTAAACGACACTTGTGCCGTTCTATCTATAAAGACAAGTATACATAGCCACGATCCATCCATACCCTGAAAATTAATAAGTTGAACTCATTTCAATTGCAATATGAACATTCCGTTTACAAAAGTTGAAAATGTGCTTAATAATTATATTTTCTAACGAATTAATACAATAACTTGTGATTTCACAAACTCAATATTGTATGATTTATGTCAATTCAACCGTTTGTTGTCCCATGATCAACCTTTTTAACTTTTCTAAGTTAGAAGATTTAATGTTTGAGGTTATTGCACTGGAAAATAAACAAAATATTTAAGAAATTAACAAAAAGGCACTAGAGTTGTTAAACAACATTTGTGTCGTTCTGTCTATAAAGACGAATATACATAGTCATGACCCATCCATGTCTTAAGAATCAATAAGTTGAACTCATTTAAATTGCAATATGAACATTTCGTTTACAAAAGTTGAGAGAGATGCTCATTGATTATATTTTCTAACGAATCAATACAAGACTCGTGATTTTCAACAATTCAATGTCGTATAATTTATGTAAAAATCAACTTTTCTAATTTTCTTAAGTTAGGAGATCTAGTGTTTGAGATTGTTGCGTTAGAAAAGAAGTAAAATATTTGTGAAATTAATAGAACGACAAATAAGCTGTTAAACGACACTTGAGTTGTTCTGTCTATAAAGGCGAGTATACGTAGTCACGACCCATCCATGCTCCAAAAATCAATAAGTTGAACCCATTTCAATTGCAATATGAACATTCTATTTACAAAAGTTGAGAGATGTACTCAGTAATTATATTTCTAACGAAGCAATATAATAACTTGTGATTTCACAAACTCAATATCGTATTATTTATGTCAATTCAACCGTTCTTTGTCTCATGATCAACATTTCTAACTTTTTTAAGTTATGAGATCTAATGATATTGAACAGATATAAAGAATGACATAGCTAACGTTACAATGACATAAACTTATTAACGGGAACGCTACAAGTCGTTACTATGATAATAACGGCACTTGTGCTGTTATTGAGAATAGAACGAGTATGAACAGCCACGAGCCTTCCGGGCCTTGATATTCGATAATTTGAATTCATTTAAGTCGCGAAATGGACATGTTGCTCACATAATTTGGGAGATACTTTCATTACTTTTGTTTTCCAACGAATGTGAATGATAACTTGTGATTTCATCAACGCGACATCTACAATCTATGCCAATTTTGTCGTTATTCGTCACATAATTAATAATTCTGACTTTCTTATGTTAGGAGATCCGATCCTTGAGGTCGACGCGGTGAAAATGAAGCGAAATATAAGAGAAACAAACAGAACGACACAGGTGACGTTAAACGTCACACGTGTCGTTCTATTGATAAACACAAGTATGAGCAGTCATAAGCCTTTCGGGCCTCGATATTCCATAATTTGAACTAATTTAAGGTGCGAGATGGGCATGCCTCTCATATAATTCGAGAGATACTCTCATTACTTTTGTTTTTCAACGAATGTGGATGGTGACTTGTGATTTCACCAATGCAATATCTACAATCATTGCCAATTCTACCGTTATTTATCACGTAATCAATAATTCTGACTTTCTTAAGTTATGAGATCCGATCCTTGAGATCGACGCGGTAAAATTGAAGCGAAATATAGGACAAACCAATAGAACGACACATGTGCCGTTAAAAGTCACATGTGTCGTTCTTTCGATAAACATGAGTATAAGTAACCACGAGCCTTCCGGGCCTCGATATTCGATAATTTGGACGCATGTAAGTCGTGAGATGGACATTTCGCTCACATAATTTGAGAGATACTCTCATTACTTTTATTTTTCAACAAATGTGGATGATGACTTGTGATTTCACCAATGTGATATCTATAATCTATATCAATTCTACCGTTATTTGTCATGTAATTAATAATTCAGACTTTTTTTAAGTTAGGAGGTCCGATCCTTGAGATCGATGCGATGGAAATGAAGCGAAATATATGAGAAACCAATAGAACGACACAGGTGCCGTTAAACGTCACTTGTGTCATTTTGTTGATAAATATGATTATGAGCAGCCACGAACCTTCCGGGCTTTGATATTCCATAATTTGAACTCATTTACGTCGTGAGATGGACATGTCGCTCACATAATTTGAGAGATATTTTCATTACTTTTGTTTTCCAACGAATATGGATGGTGACTTGTGATTTCACCAACGCGACATTTACAATCTATGTCAATTCTACTGTTATTCGTCACGTAATTAATAATCTGACTTTCTTAAGTTAGGAGGTTCAGTCCTTGATGTCGACGCGATGAAGATGAAGTAAAATATAGGAGAAATCAATAGAACGACGCATGTGCAGTTAAACGTTACTTATGTCGTTCTGTCGATAAGCTTGAGTATAGGCAGCCACGAATCTTTCTGGTCTTGATATTCCATAATTTGAACTCATGTAAGTCGTGAGATAGACATGCCGCTCACATAATTTGAAAAATACTCTCATTGCTTGGACAACATGAAAAATGAGAACAGCACTAGTGCTGTTACTGTTATGAAAACAGCACAAGTGTCGTTACTTATGTAAACACGATGCGAGTAATTGATATCTTGTATATTTAAAAATAAATTGTTATTAGATCAATGATATTTAATTTCTGAACATCATTTCTATATTTTCTAGGTAAATTACTAAAAACGGTACCAATGATGTTTTATTATCACAAAAAATAAATATATGTCATTATAGCTTCATCGATTTAAGTATATATTAAATTGATATGAAAATAGATATCATATTTAAATTATCAAAGTAACCACAATATATTATCAATAAGGGACAGATTATAATAGATAACGGTTGTACTATCATTTTACATGGAGGATAACAACTATAGTGTCGTTCTATATTACAGATAACAACTGGAGTGTCGTTATCATCCAATAGTTGCGGACGGTACAAATATACACCAAATGAGAAAATCAATTAAAATATTATTTTATATTATATTCAACAATAAAAGTACAAATGTAAATGAGATTTCTAAAAATACTTTTCTTTTTTCTTTAAATATAGTAGAGATTCAATGTAGATAATATGAATACCAAAATTCTTATTCAAATGCTTACAATATTGGAGAAGATAGAAGAATAATACAATAAATAACAAGATTTTAGGGAAGAAACCACTGGGAAAGTACGTTGATGCGTTTTGTAGATGAATTGAGGGATTTAATTGAATTGAAAGAGGTATTTGAGTATTTTTCATGGTGAAGACATTTTAGATAATTGACATTATTTGTTTATTGTATTTCGTAAGTAAATGTCATTTGACCAAAAAACATTGAATGAAGGTTATTTTATCAATATCATTATTTGGCTAGGCTTTTTTTTATCAAATCCCCCTAAATATTACAGGTCAACCTTCACTATGTCCACTCCAAAAGATTTCTCTCAAAAGAAAGTTATCCGAAACCATATTTTTTGAGTTTTAATTTCATTATTCAAGTACAAACTTTTTCTTCTTTCAAAAATCAATTGGTTACATATAAAAAAATATATATATATCACAATCAAACATCGTAATTATAGGTCACGATCATTTATCAAAACAAGTCAAGTCACGTACCACTTGTCTTTGAAAGTTTTTATAAGTTTATTGATTTTGAAATTGTATTCCTAAACTAGATGCGAAATTATCCCTTCCCCTAGTCTTTTAACAAAATTGTGGAAGGTGAAAGCCCACGTTTCGACCATAAACTACCCTAAGACATTATCATATGGCTTGGGAGGGCTCAGTTCAACCTCTGCCATTTATCGGGCCTTAACAGCCCACTTATATAAGAATCATGGAGTGAGTGTTTCATTCCTTAAAGAGGAATAGGAAGCTCGATAGACAACCTCAGAAGTTAACTGTAGACCAACATTCAAAGCATTATTTGGTTTGGGGAATTAATTCCAACTAGTTATTTAGTGAACATGACATAAGAATGTATGAGATACAAACAAGTGCACACTGATATCTTGGACTAGAAAGAATAATTTAGCCACACATCATATTCATCTCTAAGGATTATAATTTGTACATTACATTCAACCATGATGTACAGTGATAAGCAGGGAAAATAGAAAAGATTTAGCAATAAAAGGATGGTACCGTCACAAGGCAATTCTCAGCGCACAAATTGCAAAGAACCCTACGCAAGAGAGTGAGATGCTGATTAGCCAATCATAGGAAACGATGCCAGGAGCAATCTCTTGCCACCAGATAGTGATATATGTAAACAGCTTACAGAGCGCATTTAAGAGAGAATTAAGGTAGTTATATGGAATGAAGTGATGAAAAAGAATAAACAAATAGAAAATGAAAAGCTAGCAAAATAATGGTAAAGAACTAAAGATTATAATGCAAGTAAGAGGAAGTACCCCATGGAACCATCTTCTCTCGACTTACATTTGAACCCTCTGCAATTTTGTACTCTTATCCAAAATGATAATAAAGACTACAAAACTATCCTTCCATCCCACAGAGGACATCTTTCTTTCTATTTACGATGTTTCAGAAAAGAAAGTTTGCTATCCTAAAAAGGATCCCACATTATTATTTCAACTGATATTTAGCAGCAGTAAGCAAATTGTCTTCAGAATTAACTTCATATGGGAACATCTTCTGCCCCTTTGGTACAGATTCTTTAAAACTCATTTTTTCCCGAACTAATTTTCTAACACACATTCTCTCCATAAGATAATTTTGCACATGAATCCATATCGTTTCCGTACTTTTTAACCACAAATTCTACCCAAAAAAAAAATAATAAAAAATAATAATAATAATAATAATAAAATCACTTCTCACATTAAACAGGCCCTTTGTTCTTTCTCATTGTTATTAGGCCACACAGAAAATCTACTAGAGAAGAATTGTCAAACTACTGTTTATTCCCAAAGAAAATTGTCTGACAGACTCCTAGCATTTTGTCTCTATGTTCCCACATATCATACTTTGAATGATCATTCAATGGACATAAGAAAGTGAAAGAAAAATATAAAACCTCGGTTGGGACTCTTAAGACGTAATACTACAAAGGGCATTAATTACTAAAAAATTCAGAAACGGTGGAAAGATTACTGCTGTAAAAAGAAATATATCAGTTCAGGTATTTAGATTGACTAGTTCTCTTCTATCATTGTGCTCAACAGATAATTCTATGCAATTGGGTAGGAAAATCCTGAACGAATCAGCTAGAGCGAGTGAAACAAAAAGATTTCTATACCAACTAGATGGTTGGGTGGGTCAAAGTCTTACAGATGAAGACACAAGACCAGACAAGTATGTTGGTGCTTGAGAATTAAAACAATATCAAGAATAAATCTATCAAAGTAAAAGCTATCAGTTAATAATCAATAAAGACCTCAGAGTAAAACTATTTCCCAAGAAATGCTGAAGCATTATGTCAAACTAAACCACCCTAAGAAGAGTCAAAGCAAAGTCACACAATCTGATTCTAACAAGGGTAGACAATGTGGATGCTCATCAATTAGATTCAAAACTTATGTTCTCTATTTACTTAATGAGAATGCAGAGAATATAACCCAAGATGCATAATTAAAACACTTTAATAGCAAAAAATGTAAGACCTTAAGTCGAGAATCAAGGCAATCCTAAGTTAAATGCAGCAAAAATAGAGAGATGAAAATGCCAACTCGGCAAACATAACAAACCTATTCAAGAGCCAGCTATCAACTCATCTGAATCAGAGTCACTTGCATTGTAACCTGCAAAATTTATTTCCACACAGGGACTTTGTTACGTCAGGGAATGGAAAATATGTAACAATCACCCAGGCACTCACATACTCGTGCGCTGAGGGAGTGGTGATGGCGGAAGAGTTTTACCTGGGCGCTTATTGCTGACTTTCCAAACTGAAGATCTAACTCTCGAGGCTCTTGACATCCAAATCCTTCCCTAAAATTCCATTCCAAGAACTAATACTTAAAATCAGGCAATTGTCAAAAGTTAAAAATAACATTAAAGAGCATCCAATAATACAAGCCAATCAAACATATAAAAGCAATCAATCTGGAAAAAATCCACAGTAACGATACAGCTACAAATAATCATATAGACGTTCTTATTCACTCTAAATCACAATAACAACAAAAAAAAGGAAAACTATGGACCAAGCAAAATTAAAGGGGGAAAAAAAAAAAAAAAAACCTTTTGGGCATCTCTAGGGACACCATAGCCACTATAATACATCTGGCCTACGAGGACCTGCATATTGATATCCCCAGCTCTAGCTTCGTTGAGAGTATCACGGAACCACCTCCTTACACAGTCCCCCACCACTTCCGACAGCGGCAGCCGCCGTAGCTTGTTGGTCTCTCCATTACTGCTCTCCCCTTCTTGTCCCATCATCTTCTCTTCCTTTATCCCGTTCTTATTCGATTTCGGCCGCCGCCAGTTCGGTGGAGGGTTATGATGGTGGTGAAGCTGCGGTGTTGTTGAGGATGATATTGTGAGTACTAATCTTCCCATAATAAAAAAGAAAAATAGTTAATTATCATTATATCTGTACAAACTTTTGTGCTTATCTGGGATTTTTTTTATGATTAGTTCTATAGATACAATTTTTTTATATGTAAATATCGGCGAAACTGGGTCGTTTTTGAAACGGGGAATGGTTTTTTGTTTTTGCATCTTGACGGAGAATCATACGACGTCGTATTACCGACGTGGTAGCCACTCTATTGACCTGTAAAGTGGACCTCCCCATTCAGATTGGAGCGGTTTGCGGGGTTGTGCATGTTCTTGTAAATTTCCGTAAAGGGAAAATAGCAAAGAGGTCCCCAGTATTCTAAAGGATAATTAAGTTCACACTACACTTTTTAATAAATGTACTATAAATTAATTGTACTTTAAAGTTTTGATCGTTATTTATTGGTAATGTTATATTTATGTTCTTAAGTTTATTTTCATCGCATTTTTATTCTTAAATTTTATCTCTAATAATGATTTTTTTTTTCGAGAAAATTTATTAACGTTCTTAACAATTTTGTATTTGTTGTTTTTTGAGCTTATTTATGATTATGAGGGGTAAAAAAGTCAATTTGACCATCTTTCTGGAATTCTAGATTAATGGGAACCATCGTTAATGACAAGATGTGCTAATTAATGTAACGTCGATGATAAGAATGCAATGTCAAAAAGTTAGAGATATAAGTATGACAATAAGAAAAAGATTAAGGAACTTTTACATAATTAATAGTGCGCCTAACAAAAAAATATTAGTGTTAATGTGTAAGTCATTTTCAAATAGTTTTAGCCTTGTATTCAATTAACATTCTAAAATTTTATTTAAAAATGGTATTATCCTTCTTCGTGAATAAACAAAAATAGGAGTTAAGAATGAAAGAAAATGGAAAAAAAATTCTTTTTCTTCTCCACTTCACTCCGTCCCGTCCTCCCACCCCCACCAACCCAATGCACGAACAATTAGTTAAAACAATAACAACTATCATCAATCACCGTCAATCACCTTGATGTGGGCTTTGGCAAGAAGTCCCCCCCTGCCCCCCCCCCCCCCACCCAATTCATGTACTCTATTTTTATTTGCAGATAAGGGTAAAACTGTACTATAATAAAGTTGTAGGTGGTTAACTAAAGGTAAAATAAAATTATCCACTAAGGAGCTAATTGCTACTTAAATGAAAGATTGAGAATGTAAATACTTCGTTTGAAGAATGGGGATCAAGTTGGAACAAGCGTCAAAGTTTGAAGACCTCTTGCTTTTTACCTGAAAGAAAAATTTTAATATGCATATTAAAGGATTGCTATTTTATTGCATAAGTATTAAAAAAGCTATGTTAAACAATATAACAAATGGGATTTGAACTTTTTTTATTCTTTACCATGATCCAGAAATATCTGATATACTTTTTTCAGGGATCATATTGTGGGCTCTTCTTCATTTGCAAAATTGAATGTATAAATTACTCTTTGCAACGCCTATAAACTGAATTTTGTTACACCCCTAAAATGAGTTGCAAGCTTTAGGGTACATTTAGGATGCGGCGTGATGCAGACAAGTGGTTCCTCAACCTCGAAAGGATAGGGCAAGAGGTAAATGTGCCAAACTCATAAAGGGAAACTAGTGTCAAAATGAAGAAAATAACATTTAAATTAAAAATAAGTCAAAAAGTTATTATTTCCATCAGAGTAGTATTTAAGAAAAAATAATCGTTACCTTCATGATGGTTTGTCCCTTAGCTGCGTCAACACCGCTCAAATGACCCATCATAATCTTTGACAAAACAAAGTATGATCGGATGCTAGTTGAAAGGTTGTGGCACAATGATGCAATTGTGTGAATTGACCAGCTAACTTTTCCTTGTTGATTTTAAAGAGTTAGCTGGTCTGTTAAAAACACAATTTCAATTTATAAAATCGTGTTTCTTCTAATGGATGCCTATGATGATGTCATGTGTCAACCCCATATCCATTGGATGGCTGACCATTTGGTGACTCATATAAAGGGAGCCCTAGGGTTGAAATGCATGAATTTTTCTGATTTTCTAGAGACTTTTCTCTATACTCTGGCCGTTCGAGTTCATCTTCTTCTTCTCTCTGAAAATCAAAGATCTTATTTGATTTTCAACACTTTCTCAAATCTGGTTTTGAAATCTTGAGTGATTCTTTCTGAGAAGTATTGTGTGTTCTTGTGTGAACCATTTTTCTGAAGTGAGAAGATCGAATCTTCTGTGATCTTAGGTGATTCTAGTCTGAGTGTGAAAACACCCTGATTTCTAAGCCTTAGTTTGAGATCAACACTCACAGCGGGTTTCCTGGAGAAAGAAGGACCTATATTTTTGCGAGATTCTTCGAATTGTTACTGCCTTAGGGAATTTTAATGAGATCCCCTTTTTCTTGTGTTTCAATCTTTGATTACTGCACATTTTATTGCTATTCAATCAAATATTTCTTGGAAACTTCTCTTTTTCAGTGGTATCAGAGCGGTTGGACGGAGGTTCTTGGCTTTGATCTGTGTAGATCTGAAACTGTGACACTCGTTTTTTACCTAACCTTTGTTATTTCTTGAAACCCTATTGAAGGGATCTAGTGAGATTGTTCTGGTTTTTCGATTAATATTACAAATTAATTGTATAAACACTTTAAGCTTGCTGCAACTGTGATTTAAACTCTTGATCTGCGGCTGGTTGGGCAATTCCTTTGTCCAAAAACCCTAGAGTTGTCTAGAATCTGAGGGTTACCTTGACTTAAGTCAAAGGTCTCGATATTCATATACTATTGTGATATTTTTTGGTGTATAATCTCGGTGCTTGCAACTTAAATGTGATTTGTGTTGAGAAAAACACTTTGTGACTATAAGACTTTGAACAAATCCTATGAAATAATTGAAGTTCTTTACAACTTGTAATTACTGTATATTCAATATCTTCTGTGTGGTGATACTTGAGTTGTTCTTTAAGTTGTAAATTTTTTTTTTTTTTTGTGCAATGTCTTCTTGATTTGCTTATACCGTATATGCATTCAATTTTTTTTTTTTTCTAAAAATGACAAATACAAATTTTGAATTGGATGTTTTTAATGGCAAAAGAGACTTCAATCTTTGGCGCCAGAAAATGAGGGCAATTTTGTTACAACAAAAATGTGCTAAAGCCATTGATGAAACATGGCCTGATGATTTAGAAGAAACCAAGAAAATTGAACTTGATGAAACTGCCTGGAGTTCAATTTTTCTGCATTTATCTGAGAATGTACTTGAGAAATTGATGAGACTACGACTGCTGCTGAGCTGTGGAAAAAATTGGAAGATACATACTTGAACAAATCAATGCTTAATAAAGTGTATCTTCTGAAACAATTTTTTGGTTGTAAACTGACCCGTCACTTGATCTTGAGGCTAATATTGATAGATTTAATAAACTATCCCGTGATCTAGCCGATTGTGATGAGAAACTCTCAAAAGATCAGTTGGCTGTGGTCTTGCTAAATTCAATTGGTGATAAGTATAAAGATGTTAAAAGTGCAATTGAAAATGGGAGGGAAACTCTAACCACTTATGTAATTATTAATGCTTTAAGAAATAAGGAGTTAGAGTTAAAGTCCGACAAGAGAGAATCTATCAATGGGGAGAACTTGATGGCTAAAACTAAGTCTAATCCTAAGATTGTGAACTTTAACAAAAAATCTGGACACAAGAAAAGGCAAATCCTAAGGATAAAATGAAAATGAAGACTAAAGGAAAGAAGTTTTTCTATTTTCTTAGTGAGGGTCATTTTATAAAAAATTGTTCCAAAAGACTTAGTGATTTGAAAAATAAATCAAAAGATGATGGTGGTGCAACCTTAGCCTACAATAATGAGACCTTAACTGATGAAGTTTATGTAGCTATAAACTGTCCACCTTGTCAAGAGTGGATTCTTGACTCGGGCTGCACCTACCATATTTGTCCAAACAAAGAATGGTTTACTGAGTTTGAAAATGTAAATGGCGGTAAGGTGTTAATGGGTAATCACATGACATGTCAGGTTAAAGGAATAAGAACAATCACTTTGAAAGTAAAAGGAAATAATAAACTGGTTTTGGAAAAGACTAGATATGTTCCTGATTTACAAAGAAATCTTATTTCCTTAGGGGTTCTAGATGACCTAAAATATGACATATTGATTAATAAGGGATACATTAAAATCTTAAGGAGTACACAAGTAATTATTGAAGCCCCAAAGAGACATGGCCTATACATTTTACAAATTGAAAATTTTTTAGAGTCCACATCATCAGTAATCTCAGTCCAAAATGATAAGAAACATATATGGCATAAAAGATTGGGCCATATTAGTGACAGAGGACTACAGATCTTGAAAATCCAGGGTGCCTTTGGAAAGGAAAACATAGGAAAACTCAGTTTTTGTGACTTGCATTCTTGGAAAACATAACAGATTACCTTTCTTGCCTAGAATGCTTAAATATGTGTCTATACTTGAATATTTGCGTGCTGATCTTTGGAGACCAGCTTCTGTAACAACTCATACTGGTTTTAAATATTTCCTGTCAATTATTGATGATCTTTTTAGAAAAAAATGGACTTTTCTTTTAAAATCAAAATCTGATACTTATGGTGTTTTCAAGGACTAGAAAACTTTGATTGAAAACCAAACTGACAAAAATATTAAGGTCTTAAGAACTGAAAATGATTTGGAATTTTTCAATCTTGAATTTGATGAGTTGTGCAAATTCTCTGGTATATTAAGACATCGAACAGTAGCACACACCCCACAACAAAATGGTTTGGCAAAAAGAATTAATAGAACAATTCTTGAAAAAGTGAGATATATGCTCTTAAGTTTAGGCCTGCCTAAGATTTTTTAGGGGGAAGCTGTTAAAACTGCTAGTTATCTGATTAATAGTAGCCTTTCTAGTGCTATACACTTTAAAACCCCTGAAGAGATGTGAAGTGGAAAACCAGTAGACTTCAGTCTAACTTGAGGGTATTTGGTTGTGCAGCCTTTGCACACCAATTTGAAGGAAAATTAGAACATAGGGCCCTTAAATGTGTATTCTTGGGCTATGGTTAAGCGGTGAAAGGGTATAGGCTATGGGTAAGGGAAAACAAAGGCTATAAGATCATAATTAATAGGAATGTGGTGTTTAATGAAGATGATCTACCTTGCCTTAAATTTGAAAACAAAATAGAGCCCTTAAGTCAGGATGAAAGTGTGGAAAAAGGGGTTGAAATTAAGGTGGAGCAATTTGATGACGAAAATCATCAGAATGCTACACAATCTGATGAGGAAAATGAGGAGATACATGGTGATGGTGCTCCTGATGATGAATCTGAAGCTAAATTAGAATCTGGTCAACCTTTAGATGATTATCAACTTGCTAGAGATAGGTAAAGAAGACGAATAAGGCCTCCTGTTAGGTTTGATGAAGATGTATCTTTGCTATGTTATCGAAGTATGATTGAGAATGAGCTCGAGTCCTTTGAGGAAGCCATAAATATTAAAGACTCTAAGGAATGGCTTGCAACAATGCAGGGTGAAATGCAATCACTTAAAAAGAACAAAACTTGGGTTTTGGAAAAAGACCAGAAGGAAAAAGGGTTGTTGACTGTAAATGGATTTTCAAAATTAAAAGAGGTCAACAAAGTGAAAATGATATAAGATACGAAGCTAGACTAGTGGCTAAGGGTTTTACCCAAAACGAAGGAGTAGATTTCAATGAAATCTTCTCATCTGTTGTAAAATTTACTACTGTTAAGGTTATTTTGGCCTTAGCCACACAGTTTAACTAGGAACTAGATCAACTAGATGTAAAAATAGTTTTTTTAAATGGTGATCTAGATGAAATCATTTACATGAAACAACCTAAAGGATTTGAGGTAAACCAGGAATCTGACTTAGTTTGCCCTCTTAAAAAATTCTTATATGGCTTAAAACAAACTTCAAGACAATGGTATAAAAAATTTGACAACTTTGTACTTGGACTTGGTTTTAAGAGAAGTAACTTTGATAACTGCCTATATTGTAAAAGAAATGGTGTAGAAAATTCCCTCTATCTACTCCTTTATGTGGATGACATGTTATTGGCAAGTCATAACATAAAGGAGATAGAAGATATCAAAAATAAACTAAAATCTGAATTTGAAATGAAGGACTTAGGTCCCGTGAGAAGGATTTTAGGTATTGAAGTTAAAAGAAATAGGAGATAAAGCACACTAAGTCTCAGCCAAAAGTCATATATGTTGAAATTGCTAAATAAATTCTTTATGTCTGATTCCAAAAGTGTAAGTTTGCCTTTGGCAAATCATTTTAAACTCTCAAATGAACAATGTCCTAAATCTAAAGAAGAATTTGAAAGGATGGCAAGAGTGTCATATTCTAACGCAGTTGGGTCTGTCATGTACCTCATGGTCGGTTCTAGGCCAAATTAGGCATATTCTATAAGTGTCTTAAGTAGATATATTTCAAATCCAGGTGAAGCTCATTAGGAAGCCATGAAATGACTTTTTAGATACATTAAGAGTACATCAGATTTTGGAATTCAGTTCAGAAAACAAACTGAAGGTGTTGTATTGAGAGGTTATACTAATTCAGACTATGCTAGCGACAGAGACAATAGGAAGTCCACTTCAACCTATATGTATACTTTGTGTAATTCTTGCATTAGCTGAAAATCCCAACTTCAAACGATAGTTGCATTATCTTCTAACGAAACTGAATATATTGCTGCAACAGATGCTATAAAAGAAGGAATATGGTTGAAAGGGTTATCAAATGAATTTGGCTTTGTTAAGGAAGTAGTTCTTTATTCTGATAGTCAGTCACCCATTCATTTAAGTAGAAATCCAGTCTTGCATAATAGATCTAAATATGTTGATGTTAGATTTCACTTTATAAGGGATATAATTTCACAAGGAGTTGTGAAACTTGAAAATATTTCTACTAATTTTAACCCTGCTGATGCAGGTACAACGGTGCTACCCCTTAACAAGTTCTCAGACAGCTTGAACCTGTTGAACATCACTGCATGCTGATTTGAGTATCTGATATGAATGCTAATGATGTCTTAAAACTGGAAGCAACCACACTGTTGAGTGAATGTGGATCATTGTACCAAAGTGGAGATTGAAAGGTTGTGGCACAATGATACAATTTTGTGAGTTGACCAGCTGACTTTTCCTTATTGATTTTAAAGGGTTAGCTAGTCTGTTAAAAACACAATTTCAATTTATAAAATCGTGTTTCTTCTAATGGACGCCCATGATGATACCATGTGTCAACCCCATGTCCATTAGATGGCTGACCATTTGGTGACTCATATAAAAGGAAGCCCTAAGATTGAAATGCATGAATTTTTCTAGTTTTCAAAAGACATCTCTCTATACTCTGGCCGTTCGAGTTCATCTTCTTCTTCTCTCTTAAAATCAAAGATCTTATTTGATTTTCAACACTTTCTCAAATCTGGTTTTGAAATCTTGAGTGATTCTTTCTGAAAAGTATTGTGTGTTCTTGTGTGAACCATTTTTCTGAAGTGAGAAGATCGAATCTTCTGTGATCTTAGGTGATTCTGGTCTGAGTGAGAAAACACCCTGATTTCTAAGCCTTAGTTTGAGATCAACACTCACAGTGGGTTTCCTGGAGAAAGAAGCACCTATATTTTTGCAAGATTCTTCGAATTGTTACTACCTTGGGGCATTTTAATGAGATCCCCTTTTTTTCTTGTGTTTCAATCTTTGAGTGCTGCACATTTTATTGTTATTAAATCTAATATTTCTTGGAACCTCCTCTTTTCACTAGTCTATAGGTCAGCATGAGATTATTGTGCTGCCCATCATTCCCAATCTTAGTACTATTGTTGCTTGAGAAGTGCACATTCCAAAGGTAAAACATTGCATGTGATAGGAACGATAAAAGGGAAATCTTTTTCTATAAAAAGGATCCATTTCAAAAAAATGACACGAATTGAGAGATTTCAAACGCTAAGGACAACCAATTCATACTCACAATACACTCCAATCTCACATAACCTCTAGAAAATAACGCTTCCCCACAAATTCTTATAAGTTGATAAAAAAAGGTGTCATGTCACTTTTTATTATTAACAAATTTCTTGTCTTTTCAGCATTATGTAATGTAAAGAGATAAATCTTAACAAGTGTAATATATTACATATTTAAAATTCGAAAATTACTTGTTTGGTGCTGAACTATTTACCATTTAGGAATTGCATCACAGTGGAAGTTAATTTTTTGTTTAGAAATCCATGTATGCCATGTCACTAATAAATGTTATTTTTATGTTAGTTAGAGTTGAATATGTTATATTTTTGTAATTGCGAATTTTGGCACCTAGTGAGAAGTGAGAACTCATTTTGTGCTGGTTTGAGTTGAGAGGAAAGCTGCTAAATTTTTGCTACCGAGTTGGGTATGTATAAATCTCATTTTAGTGTTTTAAAACATTATAATCACGAACACCAAGTCGATTTTGCAACAGCAAACTGAACAGGGGCAATTATACAAGACAGGACACAGAGTTGCAATGATGTCACAAAATCCATCCTATTCTGAGTCAGTCTACAGAGCTGTTATCCTGGTCTGTTCTGCACTCCAACCGAACAAGTTGAGATTCTTCATTGCCCCATGCACTGTTTAACACGTTCTAGATGATTGACTGGTGCAATCTGAATTTTACCGCAGCCCTAAGATGGTATAACGAATTGGCAAATATCAAAAGAATGCTCAAGATAGCACATCCCAATCTAATCTAGTCATCACCTGTCATCTCAATCGGGATAAGTATGCTAGCCTGTATAAGTTGAAGGTGGAAACCCAATACAACGTACCTTCTGAAGTATCCGTGGGACATTGTCAAACGACACAAGCACCCTGCACTGGGGCTTAACTTCCAACTCTCAAAGTTCGCAATTGATGGGAGAGTATTAAATCAGTCAGGAGGTAATTTTATCTCATTTTACTGAATAACTGTGCTTTTCCTGATCGCAACTGCATCCCTGTGTAACTGTATGATCTCACCGTGCTTTTCTAGAATTGCATTTAGATGTGTACTCCATTGTCTTAATTTAACAGCAAATGTAAACCCCCAATAAATAATCCTTACACATACACAACAATCAGCAAACAATCGAACAGTTAGTGTCCCTCATGATAATTTCACTGCTTGTTATCTTCAAGATTAGCTTGAGAGACGTATGTCAGTCACCAATTTTTGGTATTTTGAAGAAATATTTCCTCAAAGCTACATCCGAAATATGCCTCACCAATAATCTCTACAAGAGCATGAACCATCAACGAAACAATGGAAACGGTTAGTGTCCCTCACAATAATTTCTCTTCCCGATATCTTTGAGATGAGCTTGATTGCTGTATGACAGTCGCCACAAACCCGGAGGTTTTTAACTATTCGGATTATATTTCCGGGTTCAGTACTGATTAAGCCAAATGCAAGAGCAAGCTTCTCGCTATGACAACCAAGGAAATGCTCCTTCTCCTCGTCTTCAATGTCAAATAGAACAAATTCAGTTGTTGGAGTGTAACCTGCTGCTCTCAACTCTTTGGCCAATTCTCTGAGTTTAACATATATCTTAACTGACATAGGATGGGAAGTATCTCCAACGAGAAACTCGTGTACAATTCCATCTACTTCTATCCAACTGTACCCGGGCACTTTCTGAACGCCTTTTTCATTCATAACTGACCTAATTTTTTCTGACTTGTCCCATTTATGGTTAGCGGAGTAGATATTNCCATTTGCAGCATAACCCTGAATCATAGCACTCCAAGAAACAATATCCCTTTCAGTCATATCTTCAAAAACAGCACGAGCCTTCTCCATGTCTCCGCATTTGCCATACATATCGACTAAAGAGGTGTTCACAAAGACATTCCTCCCCATTCCAGTGTCCAGTACACATCTATGTATCCACTCAGCGGCCCCCAAATCCCCTAATTGACCACACGCCGACAAAACCCGAACAAGAGTAAAACTATCCGGCCTCAGACCCATCTTTAATGACCTCCGAAACAAATTAACTGCCTCTGTAAGCCTCCCAGCTCCAATATAACCACTTATTATTGCTGTCCAAGAAACCACATTCTTTTCAGGAATATCATCAAACACTTTCTGTGCATCCACCAAACTCCCCACTTTCGCATAAAAGGACACCAACCCAGTGTTCACAAACACATCACAATCAAAACCCGCTTTCACAGCGAGAGAATGAACATTCATACCTAGTCCAAAATTTGAGTTCCTTGCACAAGACTTGAGCACAAACGGAAACGTAAAATTATTCGGCAAAAAACCATCCTTATGCATCAAACTAAAAAACTCAGTCGCTTGAGAAAAACAATCACTTGACACCAACCCACGAATCACAGTGTTCCATAAGAAAATATTCGGATCATAAGTATTGGTAAAAATAGCAGTAGCGTAATCTGGGTGGTTGAAGTTGAAGGTGGATTTTAAGAGCATGTTCAAAAGATAGTGATTGTGATCGAGGTGAAATCGAAAGAGGCGTGCATGGATGTGCTTGAGGTGGTTGAAGGAAGTGAAGCCTTGAAAGAGAGCTGCTTTTATTTCAGTTAAGGCAAGCGGGACAATGGGAGAAGCGGGATTGAACAACACTGTACTCATGGTTAGAAAGAAAAGAAGGCGACGTCGCCTTGCCGCCGCAAAATTCAAATAACCATCGAATTAAGTACAATGTAATTGCCGTGTCAAAATGGATTCGACTGTTGAGGACGAGAATGACTCACCTATTAATTAGGCATATTCTCCGTTTTGTTACTGGATTCAGAAAAAAATACAAGATACATTAAGGGTCATTTGATTGAAAAAATGAAATTTGAGTGAAAAGAAAATAAATTTTAGGGAATTGAATTGTTTAGAAATTATTTTACTAAAAATTGTCAATTATTGTGTTTGATTGATATAATTTTTTACGTGAAAAATGTTAAAATAAAAGTGTTTTTTGGTGTTCATTTGACTTGTTTTACATGAAAATTGTCAATTAAAGGGATAGAATTATAACCATTGGGGGATAGAATTTGTTTACATTGCCCAAAGAAAAAAAGTCAAGAAAATCATCTATCTTTTGGTATTTATTTGACTTTGTTTTACATGAAAATTGTAAAATATTTTTTTACAATTAGGAATAGAATTTGTTTTCATTTTCAAAAAAAAATCAGCAACATCCTTGAAAAACAAGAAAATATATATATATATATATACACTATCAAATAGCCAAAAAGTAGAAGTTGAAATTTGAATTCCATTTTTCATGAAAAATAACAGCCAATCAAACATGGCCTAGTATTACTCAAATGATAGCAAATACAAAATATGATGTAATACTGGTGATATAAACTTTATGGATTGTTACTCTATGATATATCAAGATATCCATTTTATACTTGTATCTCAATATATCCCTTTTATACTTGTATCTCAGCCAGCGTTTGGCCCCATTTTTTGGAAATAAAAGTGGATTGAATAATATTTTTTCGAAAAATGAATGATTAAAAAAGAAGGAAAAGTTTTCAATTTACGTTCAATGTTATTTTAGAAAAGATTGTATGAATAAAAATATGAGAGGAGAAAATAAAATGTAATTTAATGAGGACCAAATGAAGACTCAGTGTCTCTGAAAAATTTGAACTTCTAGATTCATAAGAATCAGATCATGCATCAATTCATTGTCGCCATCATCTTAAGTTCCAACTATACTTCATTTCACTGTCTTCTAATTTGATTTTTAAAACCGTCTTTCAAATTTGAACCTTAACTTCGGAAAATGACAACCAATGGCATTACACGGGTATGATAGTTGGGCAGTTATCCTTTTTGAATTAATTGTTTCAATGGTCGTTGAACTTATGTCTATATTTTTTATTAATCACTGAAATTTAAAATGTCAAATTTTGATCATTAAATTTAGGTCCATGTCTTCAATTACTGACTGAAATTTAAAATACTGAACTTTAAAAAATATTGTACGTTGCTCACTAGTATAAATGTTCAAATTTGAAAAATGTCGAGTTTTTAGTAAGTATTGTACAACATTTTTCAAAGTTCAACGGTCAAAACTCGACATTTTAAACTTCAATGAGTAATCGAAGATATTGATCTAAATTCAATTACCAAAACTCAACGTTTTAAATTTCAATGACCAATTAAAGACATATACCTAAGTTCAGTATTATACTAACTGGATTACAGTACTGCATGCACACAACCCAAGGAAAAAAAACTCTGACAATGCCAGAGACCAAAGGGAGTTTCAGTCGCTTGTCATCCAGTACATGCAAGCAACATCGAGTTGTTAAATCCTTAAAGAACCAGAAAAAGCAACCTTGATCACTGGCTTGCTCCGTAATAAATCATTCCGCTATTCAGCTCTTCTCAAAGAAACCAAACTGAACTAAAATTACATATTCACCATGTAAAACCTACAAAGAATGAGATTTAACATGTCAAAAGATGGTCCAAGCAATTCATTTCTCAATTACAAGCTCTCCATAACATCTGGCTAAGGCATGTGAAACATCCCAGTATAAAGCAAAAACAAAATTGTAGTGATGCGTTTACAAATGAAATTTTGGGGGAAAAAAACAACTGCAACCATATATCTCCAACATTTACAGGCAAAGGAATTACTATTCTATATACAAACGGGCCTCAAATATGCTTCAACAAATTTCAGCCGAACATTACCCTGGTTGGGAAGCAACCAAAGAGCTGCATTATATCAGAGAGAGAGAGAGAGAGAGAGAACAGAAGACATAAACTAAAAAGAGGCGCACTACATGTACAGAAAATAATCTGCCTAAAAACTAACAGACCACACACAGTCCGGCGTGGGTGGTTATATTTTTTCAATATAAAACTCGCATGGGTTATCCCATGTGACTTTTCTGGATTTCTTTTGTGGGAAAAATTCTATACAACCAGAATTTCTCAAATAACAATCACGTTAACTTTCCAATAACATCCCCCATATTTTCCCTTGTGGGCAACCAAACTCTCGCAAGATTGTCGACAAGATGGCTGCACTATTCCGGAATTACAGCTTAGGGAAGATTGTTCATGAATCACTCCAACTATCTTCATCGTCGTCATCACTTCCAGTAAATGCCTACAATATTTCATCAATATACACCATAATTAACACAAAACAAGTATACATTTGCAAGCATGCTCTGTGTGTGTGTGTGTGTGAGAGAGAGAGAGAGAGAGAGAGACCTGGCGAATGGCATTTGCTTTCTCCAAAATTGCAGCAACTTTAAGATTGGTATTAGGACCCTGAATGCTAGGCCTACTAGCGACTGCAGGTTTCAGGTTGAATGACTGACAAATGAAGATAATATCTAATTATCTGCTCAAGATGACAATGGGTACATATCAAAAAAACACCGGAAAATACTCCAGGCTTGTCTATTCTTACCTTGGTCCGTATTTGTTCCAAGAGTGAATCTCTTTCATCAACTTTCTGTATCTCAGGCCTAATCCGTTCTGTCACTTTCCTCAACTGCAGAATAATTCAACTTATCAGAAGGATGCATCTCACTAAACCCAATCTATTTTTTAACAGGCCAAGGGACCTTGGAATACTTACTTTGCTTCTATCACGAGCCACAACAGCGTCAATCAGAGGATTTCGAGGTCTAGGTTGCTTCATTGTTCTACTCCCATTTGCAATTCCATCTTCCAAAGTTGGTGATGTGGTTTCACCCTCTGAAGATGGCATGACAAGCACGGGCATCTTTGGTAAAAATTTAACTTCTTCAGGCCTCGTAGGGTTTGCCTCCATACTGGAAGAGCTGCGTTCAACCTTCTCTTCCTTTGAACTGATTTCTGGGGCAACCTCTTCCTTTGAACTGATTTCTGGGGTGACCTCTTCCTTTGAACTGATTTCTGCAGCCACTTGATGCAAAGGTCCGATCAATTCATGTGTCAAGCAAATGTTATTAGTGGATGCTGTATCTACAGAAGTTTCTTGGCAGAAGGAACTGATTTCTGGGGTGACCTCTTCCTTTGAACTGATTTCTGCAGCCACTTGATGCAAAGGTCCGATCAATTCATGTGTCAAGCAAATGTTATTAGTGGATGCTGTATCTACAGAAGTTTCTTGGCAGAATGAAGTTAATCGAGACTGTAATACACTTCCCTTTCCCATAAGGAAACTGTCATGTGGCATTTCATCATATTGTTCGGGGCCTTCAGGCAACATTAAGGATGAACTCATCAATTGATTTCCACCAAGCACAAGACGATTATTTTCAGTATTGCTGGGATGACCACCATGTGGCACTTGTGAGAGTGAAGCAGAGTGCATTATATTAGCAGAAGAATATTCCAGTAAAGAAAGTGAATCCGCACGTGTCACGGCTGAAACTGGCAAAATTGGGTTTTGAACATTCCGGTCAGCAACCGTTGGCAATGATGATACGAATGGACCAACATTATGTTGTGTTGCTACTCTCTCTGAAGCAGAAGCGTGCTGAAGCTTGCCCATCCTCCACTGAACGGGAGGGAGAGGTGGCAGTGGAGGCAATTCCTCCATATTGATCAGATTTGCCTCAGAAAGAAGGTTAATAGGAGGAAGGGTCAAAATTAATGGATCCTTGGGATATCCAGACACGTTAAGATCATTGCTGCCCTGTACTGGAATCTCCGATATAGAAAGTTGATTTTGAATGTTCACCAGTAAACATTTAGAAGCAGAATCGCTTGATCCTTCAGGATCATTGGGATCTAAATTCTGCACAACTTTCAATTGTGGTACCTCCTCCAAGTTTTCCTCAACAGTATCTTGAAAATCGTCTTTATCACTTTGACTAGGAAGTAACTTGATAGTCTCTTCTACAATTGTTTCTTCAGCATTATGATGGACATGTAAAGTGGAAGCATCTTCAGTATGATCTATGAGACCACCTTGCCTGCAAGATTCCTGTTCTATGGCTAATAAGCCATTTTGTTCCAAATATGACTGAGTTGGGGCAGCATTGACAAGATCATATTCAACAGGGCTGCTGCATAAAACTGAGTCCGAGCCTGACGGGGCAGCTTCTTGTTGGCCTACTTCCTTTCCTAACCCAGAGTCCTTATGATTGTCTGGCAGACATTTCATTTCAATTTTGAATTCATTCTGACCTAAATTCCCAGAAGAACAAGCATATGCTTCCTGCAACTTGTTGAGATCCACAGATGAGCAGACATTATCATCATTACTATCATTGTCAGGGCCAGCAACAGCATCCATGACCATTGCACCTGATTGATCTGCCACAGAATCAATTTCATCTAACTGTACTTGAACCTCATTTAGTGATGTAGGATCAGGGGAGAAAGTAATGCAAGTAGCACCCTTTCCAATTAAATCAGTAGACAGGTTGATTTCACCCACTTTTAAGCCATCTATATTACTATTATTGTCAGTAGTAGCCATGACTACAGCAACTGATTGATCTGCCTCAGAATCCACTTCATCTAACTGTACATGAACCTCATTCAGCAATGTAGGATCGGGAGATAGAGTAATATCAGTAGCATCATTTCCAATCAAATCAGTGCATGGGTTAATTTCATCCACTTGTACACTATTTGATGTTGTCACAGGCTCATCAAGATTTTCCTCACTACAATGTGAATTTTCCACATCAGCTAAATCAAGATGGTAAGCATCACCTCCGATTCCTGTGCCCTGCAACCCTACGGAACTGCAAGATTTGGAATTTCCAATTACTGGAATTTCATTACCCATTGTATCTTTGGCGTGAATAATAATATCGCAAGCATCATGAAGTTCAAAATCTTTCTGGGACAAATAAAGTGAGTTTTCTTCTGTATCGGGTGAAACCGAATCTGGTGAACCAATCTGATTTTCAACTAAAGTGCAAGTGTAATCGTCATTTGCACCAACAGTTTTAGCCATATTATGCAATGAATTTTCATCATTTGCCTTCTCAGTAACAGCCTCCAAGATGCATGATATATTATTTGAAGCATCAGAAAATACATTTGGATTCCCATCGTCCAGCTCATCCACAAGCTGTTTTTCTTCAGACACAATAGGTACGCAACCATCACTGTGCTGAGAAATAGTATCAGAATGACCACACTTACAGTTTTCATGTAAATTTGGAACTTCCTCAACTAATATGCACGGAACTGTTTTTTTGGCAGACACCATATATAAATCATCATCTATGTCCTCGTCCAGATTTAGATCCTCCTTATTTGAATCATTCCTATGCAAGTATGTGCCAGACATTTGTGAATTTTCTCTAGTAATACAATGAACTTCGGAGCCCATAGATATACTGGGTACATAATCACTTATACTTCCATTTGATTCATCTGTCGGATGATTTTCAGCAGATAGTTTTGGTGGGAAATCATCTCCTATCTGCAGTGCTGCAGAAGGGATACTGTAAATACAGGACAAATTCGTAATCATGCTTGTCCCATCATGCTCTGTATTTATTAATTCATTACTGATTTCATTATAACTAGAAGACATTTCATCTGACTCCCTGAACCTACCTTTTCCGACAACTGATTCTGAATCCAAATGTACTGAAGTAGGGATTGCATCAGTTGCACATGAGCTAGAAATCAGATCCTCAAAGTCAGTGTGGCTGGATATTTCAGCTATGCCGATACATGTACCATCAGAAACAACAGGTTTTGGATCTTGGGAAACCGAATCATCTCCATGACCAGTTTGCTGGTGGGATGATCCATCAAAGATATCAGTTTCAGGAATATGAGTCGATGGAAAGACTTCAGTAGAAGCATCACGATCTGATGGTGAGTTTTCAGCTGAAGTGCTTTGAGTATCAGATAATGAAAAACTAGATATCTCCTTTTTGGATGAATTGTTCCCATCATTGGATAAAGTGGAGGTTGCAACTGATTTAGAATCTGAAGAATGAGCTTGAAGCTGCTTTCCATTTGCATCAGAAATTGACAGCTGCCTTTTGATATTCAAGGAGACCAAATCACTTTTGCCTCTTATTTCAGAATCTGTATCCATTTCTGAATCCATTGTTGAAGGTGCATCAACATAATTCTCTCTCTCACTAGCAATATCATCAGATTGGTAACCATCTAAGCTGCCTCCGGTTTCTCTTTCTTCATCGGCTGCTATATCCTTTTCACTTGTCACTCTGTGAAGAACGGATGAGCTGCCATCTTCTTCATAACTAGGATTGGGTTTGGACACCTCTGGGATTTTATCTTCTGTGGAAATTTCATTTGGCTCATATATGGATTTCTGTAGCATAGTTTCCTCTCTATCTCGAGATGGAGGACTTTTTTCTCTTCCCATATTCTCTGTTTCAGGACTCACTGTTCTTAGTTCTAGCACCTTAGGTCCAGTTTCATTAGGATCATTTGTTTGTAATTTCAATGGTGACCACCTCACAGAGACTTCATGAACCACTTTATGTTCTGGGGAAGAGGTATTCAACACCTTCTCCATGTAGCTCTTCCCAGATTTCAAGTTAAACGGAAATCCATCCAGCTTCCTCTTCAATTTCACTCGACGTGCAGGATTACCAACACCATTCTTAATATGCTCCTCGAGAAACAATTGATGCAGTCTGTAAAAGTTAAGATACTCGTCATAATGCAGATCTCATGTTGTGTATAATAATAACAGTTAAAAGAGAGAGAGAGAGAGAGAGAGAGAGCTGAAAATAGAGATATTAAAGTCTTACTTGGGATGTGTTGTTGGTACAACAACCTCAGGGGTTTCTCCATTCCTCCAGCGTGGACCTTTCTTCTGCTAGACATAAAAACAAGAAACATACATTAATACGGGAGAAAATAAACAGACCACCTGGAAAGTTATGTAAGGAATACGAGAAACTGATGGCTGTAGAATGCTCCAAATTCAAGTAAGAAAATAAATGTTTGTAAAATATAGAAGCGGGATAGGTTTCTACACATCACATACCATGCCAATTGCCTGGTTCTAAGTTCTAACTGATGGTTCCCTATGAATTCAAGTTATAAAAAGGGTTCAGGTATTGCAGGCGTAAAGTCAAAGATAATACGAAATGTTATTTACTAAACAGCCCAAATTAATATTACCAAAAAGAAAAGACACTACAAGGTTAAGAAAATCTTAACTTGAAAAGAAGAGGCAAAGTATAAAACCTTGATCCAAGGATCCATGTGGATTATTTCAGTTCAAAATTTACGAATAAAACTATCTCTGTTAAATTATAGCACTTATTGGTATTTAACAGGAATAGTGTCCTCATTGGCGAGATGATCGGATAGTATATATTCCTAAGATTTGAACTGTACCAGTGAAAATGACAGTTTCCAGGTAGCAACTTAGTAGTCTGAAAGAGGATAATTAAACTTCAAGGATAACGGATATAGTATAACCTTCAAATATAGGCCTGTGTGGAACACATGCAGTAATACCATACACTCAATAGCTCATACAATGTAAACTATATTGCAACTTCTCTACTTTTGTATAATCAGAAAGAGAATTATTCTAATAGCTTCTATCTTAATCGTACAAATAAACAAATAACATTGCCACAAAAGAAAAATATCCACGGCTCTGTTTGAGCCTCATTTTTGGGAGAATAGATTTTGTAATAGTGATTTTTTTGGAGAACGTGTGATTAAAAAGTACGAAAAAATTTTGGATTTATGTGCAAAATTATTTTATTGGGAGAATGTGTGGTTGAAAATGGGAATGGAGAAAAATGAATTTTTGGAAAATGAGGCTCAAACAGGCACTAAGTAGAGGGCATAACTCTGCTCAAGTATAAATGGATTATACTAGGTGCCGAAAGCTGCAATAGCCAAGGAACTACCTTTGCTTTGCGGGTTTTCTTTTCCCTCTGAACATCTGTGCGCGTCATTCCAGCGAATGGTGCTTCTGCTTTAAAGAATGCAGGATCAGTATAACGTTTTAAACATGCCCCAGCACCAGCAACATCAAACCTGTAAGAAAAAATGAAATTCTGAGCTTTAAATTCATAAGCAGGTTTCATTAACTTTTAGAGACATTATTTCAGTACTGCTGGACACTACTTGTACAGACACAGGATCATACTTGTCTAGAAGGAATAAGCGGGGTGGACCCCTGCATTCTTCATATGAATCCATTATAAATCGAGGTAAATCTCCCTGTGTGATTAGGTTCTGGTCCATCCTTTGATGAGGATGCCAATCAACGCCTGCAATATAATTATTCAGCCAATAATACTGTGATATTCATCAAACAACTTGAGGCATCTTTCAAACATGTTATTTAGAAAATGAACTCGAGACAGATTCTTAATTTAGAAAGTGAACTACAGACAGATTCCTAAAAGGATGAAGAACCCAACAATTCCCAGTTGAGACTTTATGTATCATATCTCTACCTAAATAAAAACGAATATAGGATCACCATTTAAAAAACTCCAGACTAAAAATAATAAGAATGATGTTTTGGAACACATTCAACCGAATAATAAATCAACAGAAAGTTCTAACCAGAATTATAGAAGAACGAAGAATGATTGGTTTGGGAGAGAAATGCCTTCTCAATCAAAGGAACCTCAGCCTCAAGCTGTTGGATGCGAACCATTAAGCCATGGCCTCTGGCAGCAGTCACCATCACTTCTTCATGTAGATCACGAAAAATTTCAGCAGCAAACCTTCAGCAATTACAAGACACGAGCAATTAAGAGAAAAATGCTTCATACTCAGGCTAGTATGGGAAAGAGAATTTAATTGCTGCTTATTGTTAAATTATTCCTTTGGTTAAGGGGGGAAAAAAGAAAAGAAATTACAAGATCAGATAGGATAACTGAGGCTGAGGGAACCATCTAACCAGAAGCAATTCAACTGTCACTTTCTTCCAAACAACCTATAGAAATTAATTCCCCGAAGAATACCAATTTTTCCTTCTTAACAAACAAAAGGCCTTGATAAAAGTTGTTTGATTCTTAATGAACTACAGAAGTTATAGCAGATTCAGTGTAAAATGAATTGATGTATCAGGCTTGTTAAAAAAGTTAGAAAAAAGAGATTAAAAAGAACAATAACTGCAAAAGCAATCTTTTAAAATATACGCTATAAATTGCTTCGATAGTAAGGTAAACATTTTGAAAACTGTCATTTCCAAACAACAGCAAAATAAGGCTAGAGCACAAAGACAGAATCCTCAACCAACATTAACTTAGTAATCAGCTGCACAATAATATTGCATCGCGACAGATGCTAAAGGATTACAAGTTACAGAAATTTAATGCAGAAAAAGTTTTAAAATTGTGTTTCATCAACGTTGATAAGAAACACGGATAAAGGTGCTAACAAAATGCAATAATCTTTTCGTAAAAGTTGGATCACTCTAATTTCACAAATTTAATACAGACATCATATGATACACTAAATGTGATCCTCATCTTCCCTGACGATTCCATATCTAGCAGACAAAGTGATTCTTAAAGCCCCATCGACTGATTAAGACATAGTTCTCACTGCACTTGATGACATGGTACAAACAGCTTGAAATCATAGAAGGAGATTTTTTGCCCAATTTTGGTTCCATTTTTGGCTAGTTTCAGTTCCAGAGTGCAATTTCATGGAGATCTATAATGTAATTAATCAATAAGACTTATTACTGTAGCAAAGCTGCTATCCCTCGTGTACACTACTAATCAATCAAAAGATTTTAATCAATTCCAGGAATTCGGAGAAAGAAAAATAAAAAAGACAATCTCCAGCTCAAGCTCGTATTGTTTTGAAGGCCTGGTAAAACATTACATCGCAGTTTTCCAGAATTCAGAGACACCTAAATCCGAAAATCAAATAGATCTCGATCCCACACTTGTCAACAGTAAAAACTGCTCAACCATCAAAATCGCAATATAATCCACAAGAAAGCCTAATTCCACACATCTCACCAGCAATTACCACAATTCAAAAAACAAAACAATCATAAAATAGTAAATCAAAAAAAAAAAATCAAAAAACTAAAACAGAAGAACTCACTCAGCAAGGTCACCGAGCTGGCGGAGAACGCCGACTAGGCCAGCCATAGCAACGCCTTCGAGCAGAGCCTCCGGATCATCCTTATCGGCGGCTCTGTACAGCTCTGGATCAGCCAAGCTGTACTCATTCCTTATCTCATACCTACTCATCGGCATTTTTCCTCTCTCCTCTCTTTCAAAACCCTAGCTCAATTTCAATTTGTCCTCAATTCAATTCTCAAATTCACCACCTTAAACCACCTCCACACAAATTGCCGTATATATCTATAAATTACATATAAATATATATAGAGAAAAAAAATCCTGTTTAATTCGGATAATGTCCGAGAGAGAGAGGGCGAGACGGGGGGAGAGGGGAAGACTTGAGGAGACGGTGAGAGTGTTGACTGTTACAAATACATGTCAGAAAAAGAAAGCTATTTTTATTTTAGCGGAGGATTTTTGGGAATAGGGAATGGGAATGAATGAAACAAAAAGGGAGCAGCTAAAATGTATATTATGAAGTCACGTGCATCCCGCCTACTATTGTGGTTTAAGGCGCGTTAGATCGTGCATTGTCTTTTAAGTTTTAACTGCAAAAAAATAAATAAATAAATAATGCACAATTGCAACAAAACACAACTTTACATCGAGGAAAAATAATTAACTTTAACCTAAAAATATTAGTTACAAGAATAATATATGATGCTACCAAAAAAATATCACCTGAAAGAACTCGAGCTTGATGGACGAATTTCACTTTGATGAACACGAATGGTCTGTGAATACCTGCAACAAAGGCAACAAGGTGTGTGCTCGTCGCCCCTCCGATACTTAAGTGAGATGGAGAATTTAGTGCGTGAGGCTATAAAATGAAGATAATAAAAAACGTACATCAAGAATGAACACGGGTTGGGTATTTATAGATGTCAACGGTGGAGTCCTAAAAGGACTTATTCTGTCACGATCCTTATCCTCGTAGGAAAAGGAGTTAGTGTTTCACTTCAAGTATTTAAGTCACTGTTTGAGTTAAAGAAGGAGTCTAATAGGGTAGGGATTGTGACCAGATAAGGATTAGTGTCCCCATAAGTCTTATAGAAAAGCTGTCGAGTCAATATACATACCCCGACCTCAAATGCCCGACCTTGTCTTGGTGTTTTTAGGGGGTATTGAGATCGGGGTTATAAGGTGGAGTTCGTGATGGACAAGATCTAGGATCATCATTGGCCCCATACATCGAGGTCGTAGATTCCATCCCATCTTGATCTACGAGCGAAGATGTAGAGGCATGAACGTCCAGGTGTTTTACCACGTGTCGAGTGTTGGATGGGATGTCAAAGAGAAATCTCAGATGGTCGCCACGTGTGATGTTAAGGCACGACCTTAGATTCTCGCCACGTATCTTGGTCCAAGGGTTGAGATTGCATGACCGTTGGTCTTCCTCAGTCCCCTATAAATACCCCAACTTTCACCCCCATTTTTCACTTTTTCACTCTCATTTCCCAGTAAATCGAGCTCGAGTTCGGGGATTAGTGGGGTTTGTGAGCGATCATCCACAGAGGTAAAAGTTCGAGCCTTTAAGTTGTTTTATTTGATTATTAGTGTAATGTCGAGTAGTGATGGTACTGGGTCGAGTAGTAGTGACAGTAGCCAGGCTCCTAGGGACTCGAACCATAGTGATAGGCCTGAAGATGTAAAAACTTCCATTATTCCTATGGCCATCCCTGTTAACTCCCATATCGACGTCCTGACAGACCTTAAGAAGCCGACCAAGTACAAAGAACATGTAATTATTAAAATAGCTAGAGAGTTCATGGTCATGCCAATTTGTGACATTAGAACTCTAGGGCCAACTAAGACCGTGTTAGGAGCTCGAGAGGGGGAGATGACCTTTTTTAGGGACGCTCTTAAGACAGGGCTTAGGTGGCCTCTTCACCCATTTTTCATCCATTTTCTGACCTCATACTACCTGTGTCCGGGTCAACTAGCTCCGAACGGTTGGAGGTTATTGGTGTATTTGTTCAAACTATGTAGGTGCCTCGAGGTTGAGCCTAGGGTCGACCTACTTCGAATGGTATTTGATATGAAATTCTCCCCGGGGTATAACTGTTTTGTTTATTTATCAACCAAGGGGAGGGGGGTTTTAAGAACTCCTGATACCCCGAGCTCACTTAGAGGTTGGAAGGAACGTTTCTTTTTGGTGAAACCTCAAGACCTCGATCATCCCTTTAGCCTGAGGTGGGAAATCTCCGATAAAGATAAGTTTAACGAAGGTCAGGCCTATTTTGAGGTTCTAGAGAAAGATGGGCTGAGGTTAGTGAACCACGACCCCTTTGCAGACAAGATCAATTTTTTGCTTGAAGACAACACCCTTGACCTTGCTAACGTGAAAGGCCTCGAGTGTACGATCTTTCTTTTTATGCAATCTTTGATATTTCATGTGTAAACATCGATCTATAGTTCGAGCTAATGCCTTGTTGTATTTCTGCTTGTAGAATTCGAGATGTCTTTCGATCCGTCAGCCCTCTTGGACAACGTTCATAAAAAGGCAAAGGGCCCGAAGTCTAAAGCCCCGACGACGACCTCGTCCAAGGGAAAGAAGCGGGCACGGGAGGCCGCCCGTCCAACCATGGGGGACTTAGGGCAGAGCTCACAAAACCCGACCCCTTCAAGGCAGCCAATCCCTTAACAACAAGTCTGATTTCGTACCCCTTGTTATGGGTCAGACCTCTTAGCTGATGATGACGACCATATGCCCACGAAGTCGCTCGAGGAGTACGCCGACTGTGCTCTTATCCAGGGCATAGTTGATAAGTATGAGAAGGAGTTCAAGATGAATGAAGGAGTTCGGACTCTCAAGCTCCTTACACTGAAGGTCGATTTTTAATATGAATGCTCTGGTACCCTCGACTGGTTTCTTAATTTGCACTAACGTCGGGCTCCAAACTTGTTTTTGTAGACACTAAGCGTAGCTTGGGGTCTTGGACTCAAGGGGTTGAATTCCTCAGATCCCATAGCCGAGCTCGAGGTTAAGAGCGAGGTTGCGTCTAAGAGGGCCCAGGAGCTTGAAAGGCCCTGGAGGCGGCTAAGGTGGACCTCAAGAAAGTTGAGGACAAGGTTGGGTTGGCAAGAGACGAAGCTGAGGAGGCGAAGCTCGAGCTCATTCAGTCCCAAAGCTCTTTTGAGACGGAGCTTGCGAATGTTCGAGCAGAAGCTCGAGCTCAGGCCGTTGATGACTTCAAAAAGTCTGATGAGTTCAAGACTATCCTGGGTCAGTACGGGTTTGGCTCGTATTACTATGGGTTGCGGCTAGCTCGGTCATTCCTTAGGACCAAGCTCCCCGAGAATTTGAAGCCCGTAGTGGAGGAATTAAAAACTGTGAATGAGCTTGCTAAGGATCTCGATCTATCCTCTTCTGAGGGTGATGGGGATGATGATGGCGACGATGCTGGGACCCCTGACAATGGAGGGAGGAGCGACCCCATCGACCTAGATTAGACCATCCCCCAATCCCTATTCTGACATTTTTGTAACTTTTTTTCTTTTTGCTAATGTTGTCTGCCCGATCTGGGCTTATGTACTTATTTTGATTTTGATTAAATGCAAAGTTTATTGCCCGAACTGGGCCTCTGTCTTTGAGAGGGAATTTTATCAGTTCATGCATTTTATTATTCCTATGAGATCGAGCGTTGATCCTGTGCGTATTGTAATTTTGAATTCGAGTTTTCATTATAGTTTAGAGTTCGGTTGTTAGTGTATGTCACGTGTCCTAATCTTTAAACTCATAGCTCATGTGTATGAAATAGTTCGGGTGTACTTCTTATTGTCGAACTATGGATACATTGATCCTTTAAACAATACTGATCGTGGGGCGTTAATTTCCAAGTTCAGTGGTGTATTGTTGGGGGCAACTAGTTCGTGCACTAGTGTTTATTTGAGTTGATTTCTTGCTCATATCGAGGGTAGACCTCAATTTTTAAGTTCGATCGTGTATTGTTGGGGGCAACTATAACATGGCCCGACCTCGATCTCAGAATTCATGCTTGGTTGAGCATTTTGGGACTGATGAGGTCGGGGAAGATTAGAAGCGAGCAATTTTATCATGTCCCGAACTCGATCTGATGATTATTTCATTTCTCATCATTTTGGGATCGGTGAGGTTGGGCTTTTATGCCCGACCTATTACTGCTTGATGTCGTGTGTGGAATATGTAAAGGTATTAGCTGCATGAGCGGGGTACGGCCTTACGCTAATTTAGTATTAGCTGCATGAGCGGGGCACGGCCTTACGCTAATCTAATAAAGGTATTAGCTGCATGCGTGGGGCACGACCTTACGCTAATTTAGTAAAGGTATTAGCTGCATGCGTGGAACACGGCCTTACGCTAATTTATGTAAAAGTATTAGCTGTATGCGCGGGGCACGGCCTTATGCTAATTTAATAGGGGATCAATATCATAAAGAAAACTTCTTATATGCTATTAAAAATGCTTAAGGGCATTTGATGCCCGAGCTTATTCGAGCATGAGCTAACGGGGCATTAGAGCCCGAAAAGTAAAAAACGAAATTAAGAAAACATGAAGTGGGCATGCAAGCCCTAAACAAAAATTATAGTTATAGCTAATCACTTGTAATATATTTTCAGATTATTGGCGTTCCATGGCCTTGGGAGTGGTTTCCCCGATGTATCTCTGAGGCTATAGGCTCCACCTTTAAGTTTTCTTATGACCTCGTAGGGTCCCTCCCATGTTGGCCCAAGTTTCCCTGGTTGGTGTACGGCCGCTTCTGCTTTCCTAAGAACAAGATCGCCGACTCTAAATCTTCTGGTCTGGGCCTTTTTGTTGAAGTGCTTTGCCGTTCTGTTTTGGTAACTTGTAGTCCTAAGGGAAGCTTGCTCCCTTACCTCTTCAAGTAAGTCGAGGTGCTCGGTAGTTTGCGTCTCTTTATTTGTCTTGAGCTTTCTTATTGTGGGGAGGCTAACCTCGATTGGAATGGTAGCCTCAAGTCCGAAAGCAAGCATGAATGGCATTTCACCAGTTGCTGTCTTGTGCGAAGTCCTATATGCCCATAGTATCGAAGGCAGCATGTCAGGCCAGTCACCCTTGGCGTCCCCTATCCTTGTTCGGAGGTCCTGTAATATGATTCGATTAGTTACTTCGGCTAACCCATTACTTTGTAGGTGTGAGACCGAGGTCAGGCGATGATCAATCCTATTGCTGGCGCAGAAGTTCTTGAACTGGGGATTGTCGAATTGCCTTTCATTATCTATGATGAGGACTTTTGGTATCCCAAATCTGCATATGATGGACTTCCATATGAATGACCTGAGCTTCGGCTCTGAAATTGTTGCTAGAGGTTCGGCTTCTACCTACTTTGTAAAATACTCCACTGCCACAGCTACAAATTTTAATTGTCCTCGGGCCAAGGGGAAAGGCCCAAGAATATCAACTCCCCATTGCTCGAAAGGAGCTGAGTAGTGAGTGGATGTTAGTTCTTCAGCAGGAGTATGTATGATGTGGCCAAACTTTTGGCACTTGTCGCACTTCCGGACATAATCTGTGGCATCTTTCTTCAGACTTGGCTTGTAGTATCCATACCTTATCAACTTATATGCAAGAGCTTGGGCTCCATGGTGATTTCCACAATGCCTTCGTGAATTTCAGTCATTGCTTGAAGAGACTCGGAGGGTCTGAGACATCTTAGATAAGGAAGTGTGAGACTTTTACGAAACAGGACTCCTTCGATTATACAATATCTATCAGCTCTATACCGAATGCTTCGGGCAAGTCGAGGGTCTGCAAGAATGTTGTCATTACTTATGTAATCAACTATTGGATCCATCTAGGAGGGCTCATGGTCGATGTCCATGATACTTGGCTTCTAGGCTATACTTGGTTCTGCAACCATCTTGATGTGCACGGTTCTATCGAGCTCTTCAACACCTATGAAGACGAGTCTGGATAATGCATCGGCCTTGGCATTTTCGGCTCTGGCTACCTTCAGAATTTCACAACTTATGAACTGCCTCTGGAGGTCATGTACTTTCAAACAATATAAGCTCATTTTTTCATCCTTTCTTTCGAAAGACCCCTTGATTTGCCCGACCACTAGCTGTGAGTCACTGAAAACTTTAACGCGCTCGCACTCAAGATTTTTCATGAGTTCGAGGGCTATAACAACGGCTTCGTACTCTGCTTCGTTATTGGTAGCTTGGACTTTAAATCTGAGAGCGCATTGTATCTCCGTAATCTTGTCCGGACTTGTAATGATAACACCGGCCCCCGAGCTCGGGCTATTGGATGCTCCGTCAACAAAAATTTCCCATATTTCTGAGGTCGAGTTCAGGTCCCTAACCGGTGTTTCTGAGGATCTTGGAGTAAGCTCTGCTAAGTCGGCTAAAGCTTGGGCCTTGATTGCAGGTTGTGGCTTGAATTCTATGTCAAATTCGCCGAGTTCAATTGCCCATTTCAGTAGTCTTCCTGAGACGTCCGGCTTCTGAAGTATATGTCTGAGAGGTTGGTTGGTGAGCACAACAATTGGATGTGACTGGAAGTATGGCCGTAATTTTTTGGCAGCTATTACTAAAGTAAGGGCGAGCTGTTCCGCAAGTGTGTATCGTGTTTCTGCATCGAGGAGCACTTTACTTACATAGTAGATAGGTTGTTGAACTCTTCCTTTTTCCTTTACCAAGACACCGCTTACTGCATTCTGAGAAACGGCCAAGTATAATAACAGCATGTCACCGGGTTCGGGTTTAGTAAGGACTAGAGGCGTTGATAATGTATGTTTAAGCTCTTGAAAAGCTAAGTTGCATTCCTTGTTCTAGTCGAACCCTTTATTTCCCTTAAGTAGTTTGAAAAAGGGGGAACGTCTGTCAGCTGCCCGGGAAACAAACCTATTTAGTGCTGCTATACGGCCTGTCAACTTCTGAATTTCCCTTTTGCACTTAGGGGCCTCCATACTTATCAGAGCTTGGATTTTATCGAAATTTGCCTCTATTCCTCTGTGTGTGATCATAAAACCCTAGAATTTTCCAGATGCCACCCCAAATGCACATTTTGCCAGGTTGAGCTTCATGTTGTACCTCCGTAACGTAGCAAACACTTCCTCTAGATCAAAAACATGGCTATTCAACTGTTTGCTCTTGACCATCATATCATCCACATATGCTTCGACCGTTTTCCTAATTAGCTTGGCGAAGATCTTGTTTACTAACCTTTGATATGTTGCTCCAGCATTCTTCAGTCCAAACGGCATGACCCTGTAGCAGTAGATGGCTGAATCTGCCATGAACAAGGTCTTCTCTTGATCTTCTTCTGCCATGAGAATTTGATGATACCCCGAGAAAGCATCTAAGAAGCTTTACAGCATATGACCTGACATGCTATCTACGAGATTGTCAATTCGAGGTAGGGGATAACTGTCTTTGGGGCATGCTTTATTCAGATATGTGAAGTCAATGCAAACTCGCCACTTTCCATTAGCTTTCTTGACAAGAACTACATTGGCAAGCCATTCAGGATATTGTACCTCTCGAACGAAATGTGCGTTAACAAGTTTGGCAATCTCCTCTTTTATGACTTCTCGTCTTTCCGGTGCAAACTGCCTCTTCCTTTGCTTCACAGGCCTTGCTTTCAGTTTTACGTTAAGTCTATGTACTGCAACCTTTGGATCAATTCCAGGCATGTCCTCAATATTCCAAGCGAATACATCAATGTTGCGAGAGAGACAACTTAGAAGTTCAGACATGACCGCTGTATCTAACCCCTGACCAATTGTCACTTTTCTTCCAGGCTCGATCTCGACCTCTTCTAATCCTTCTACCGGAGCCAGCCTTCCGTGATTTTTGTGCTCGAGCTCGAGCTCGAGCTCTGTAACTTGCATGACGTCATTTTTTATCTTTCGAACGCTAGTCACATAACACTGTCGGGCCACCGTTTGGTTGCCTCAGACTACCCTGATTCCATTAGAAGTAGGAAATTTCATAGTCAGGTGGAAAGTTGAGACAATAGCTCAAATTTTGTTGAGTAGTGGTCGTCCCAATATGGCATTGTAAGCCATTGGCGTACGGACAACTTCAAAGGTAGTGATTTGCATCACCTGTTTACCTTCGGCCCCCATGTTAAGGGTAACCCGACGATACCTTTCGGGGTGATGACCCCATCTCCAAATCCTTGGAGGGGTGTTTTCACTGGCTTGAGTTGTTTTGATGAAATCCCCATTTGAACAACGGCTTCATGAGACAGTACGTTTGCTGCATTCCCGTTATCTACCAGAATTCTTTTGACTTCAAAGTTGGCGATGATGGCTATTATGACAAATGCATCATCATGGGGGAGTGCTATGCCTTCCAAGTCATCCATTCCAATAGTGAGGTCCTCTGTACGACCAAGATCTGGTGTTGAGATGATTGGAGGCTGCCTGGCATACTGTTTTCGCCCGCTGCTAGAATCTCCTCCCGAGGCTGGGCCTCCGACAATGATATTGATAGTGCTTGCAGTTGGTTTCTTGTTTTCCCGATCCTCTAGGCCTTTGCCTCCATTCTGATTATTCCTCGGGCGTTTGTCATTGTTAATGTAAGAGCTCAGAAATCCCCTTCTTATAAGAGCTTCGATTTCCCGCTTTAAGGCCAGACAGTCTTCCGTTGTATGGCCATGATCTCTATGGAAATCACAGTATTTACTCTTGTCACGAGTATCCGAGAGAGACCACAATCGGGGAGGCCACTTCAGTTCCCTAGAGTCCTTGATTTCCATAAGGATGTTGGACCTCGAAGTGTTCAGATGGGTAAAAGCCATTGAAGGTAGATCCTTTCTTGGTTTGACCCTAGGTGTCTCTTGTCTTAAGCTGGACTCATGTGGCCTTTTCTGATCCAACCTCCTTGATGAGGTAACTTACCTTTTTGGGGCCATGGTTTCTTCCATATTGATGTATTTCTCAGCCCGTGTGAATAGCTCAGTGACTGACTTCGGCGAGGTCTTAGACATGGACATTTTGAATGCTTCGCACTTAATGGCGTATGTCAGAGCTGAGACTGCAGCTGTGATATGTAGATCGGGGATCTGAAGCCTTTCTTTATTGAATCTGGTCATGAAACTGCGCAGTGTTTCATTGGGTCTTTGACGCATCTGCATGAGTGATGCGGCTGTCTTTTTGATTCGTTTGCTGCTCGCAAAGAAAGCGGAGAACTTATCAACCAAATCTGAGAAGGAGGTGATGGAGTTCGATTCCAATGTGGAAAACCAATCTCTAGCTGCATTTGTGAGGGTTTGGGGGAATGCCTTGCACATTACCGCATCAGGTGTAACCTGTAAATTCATGATATCCGTGTACACATTGAGATGATTGATGAGGTCAGTTGTCCCGTCGTACTCCTTTATCCGAGGATACTTGAACCTATCGGGAAGGGAATACGAGAGGACTTCTGGAGTGAATGGTGTATTGGGGGTGAACCCTGTTGCAACCTGAGTATTTTCTTGCATACCTGCTGCTATCCCTTCTTGAATAATTCTAGCAAATTTGGCGGAGTCTATTGTAACGGACCTTGAACCTGATGCTACTTGTGGTACCCCTGAGGTTCCAACCCTACCGTCATCATGGGCTGCATGATGGACTCGAGCCCAAGCATCTGCCATAAAGCCACCTTCAGGTGTTGGGGTATGTGACGGGTGCGAATTTCTCTAACTTAGCAATTGGGTCAATGCAACGACCAGCTGGCGAAGTTCCTCAAAAGCTCCGATGGAAACAACAGCTTGAGGAGGTGCTGACATCTCCGACAACTCTTCTTGAGAGATATGGTGTTTTTCAGGAAGTGGAGGGTTATTCGAGACGGATGAACTTGCTGGAGGAAGACCTGAACGTATATTGACCATGGCTTTTGGTAGCGATTTTCCACACACGGCGCCAATGATGCCATCAAAAAAATATCACTTGAAAGATCTCGAGCTTGATGGACGAACTTCACTTTGATGAACACGAATGGTCTGTGAATACCTGCAACAAAGGCAACGAAGTGTGTGCTCGTCGCCCCTCCGATGCTTAAGTCAGATGTGGAATTTAGTGCATGAGGCTATAAACTGAAGATAATGAAAAACGTACCTCAAGAATGAGCACAGGTTGGGTATTTATAAATGTCAGCGGTGGAGTCCTAGAAGAACTTATTCTACGATCCTTATCCTCGTAGGAAAAGGAGTTAGTGTTTCACCTCAAGTATTCATGTCACTGTTTGAGTCAAAAAAGGAGTCTAACAGGGTAGGAATTGTGACCAGAGAAGGATTAGTGTCCCCATAGGTCTTATAGAAAAGCTATCGAGTCAATATACATACCCCGACCTCAAATGCCCGACCTTGTCTTGGTGTTTTTAGGGGGTATGGAGATTGGGGTTATAAGGTCGAGTTCGTGATGGACAAGATCTGGAATCATCACTACATAATTTCACTGGAGTTACATCTTCAATCTAAGTGATGTTAGATTTTATTTTACTTACTCCATTCCTCTCCCACCTTAAGTGTTGATTTTCCTGAGCGAGTAACTCGTTTTCTATCATTTAAAGCCACCTATAATCAAATTGAAACTCAATGAGGCTAAATAGCATTACGCTAATTACAATTAGTTGACAATTAAATTTCTTTAGTTACATAAAAGGATTAAAAGATGAGACTAAAAGTGTTGAATCCTATATTTCAACAAATGCACGAGTATAATTTTTTATAAATGTGCGATGTTGAAAGTTGGAATGTTAAATTTTTATTATTTGATATTATATTGAACAACTTCATTGTCATACTTTAAATTGTATAACAATTGTTGTTATTTTATTATTATTATTATTATTTTTTTTTTTTTTTTTGTCATCAGCTGTAACTCTTCCGAATCTTGTAGCATGAAGTCATTATATGTTTGTTTATTATCGAACAATTTTATTTTGGAAAGTATAGTTTCGTACGTGACCTATTGTGACCTATTAGTAATGTAGCAAGTATGTCATCAACTTATTATTTTGACTGTTGCAATTTCTAATATTTTATTTCAGTACGAATTGATCGATAGCGAATATTGATCAAATGCTAGAATTTTTATTACAAAGAGGATTATATCTTCAATTAAATATAAAAGGAAACTACAAAATTAACATTAAAAATTTCTTATCTTTATTTTATTTTCTCAGATTCAATAAGTATTTATTTTTTGTTCAATCAAACATAAGGGAAATATTGTACTCTAACAAAATTTGAGTTTTTACTAAATACAACATAAACTTGTGAACTGCTGACTCAAATATTACAAAAATTAAAGTTTAGAAACTGATGTCCAAATATTAGGTTAGATTAGTTTTTCATCTTTTCTCTTTTTATTTTTATTTTTATTTTTGTTTATTTATTTTGATAGTGAGATTGTAAAATGGTATAATATTTTTCATAGTAAAGTGTTTGTACATTGTCTTTGGGCAGACTAGTGGTGGACCCCCAGTAGATTTGGACCGGCCTTCAATTTTAGGTTTCATATGTCAAATCCATTGTGGGCCCATTATATTTCTATGGTTGTCACTTGTCTGCAAGTTATTTTCCTAATTTAAGGTTAAGTACATTATCCTCATTAAAAACCAAATTGATATACCCGACAGTATGCTACATCAAGAAAGTTTTAATTATAATTAACTTTTTTTTTTAATTTAAATGAAAATTTATGGTATCATAGTTCTAAATAATCCGTTTGAAGCCAGCATTGAAATTTTAAAAAGGTAATTTATATTCTCACCTCAATTTTTTCCTTATCGCATTTTAATTGTACTTAAAGTCTTCAACCATTGCCCACTATAATTAATGTTAAAGATATAAATGCTATAATAAGCAAAAATCGAAGAATTTAAGTGTAATTAGAATGTGGTACAAATACAATTATTGAAAGTTGTAGTGTAAATATAATAATCCATTTTAAATAAAGAAATCAATTGATATTAGTTTATGTTTGGCTCATGTTTATAAATAGTTTATAAACAATCGTATTGTTAATGATATTCGTATTTTGCAGGACACCTTTTTCTTTACCTATATTCCTATTACATCACCTCTTCGCTCTTGACCTACTAATCAACACATAGAGGGCGATGCCCTTTCTATTTAGAGAGGGTATGAAGTGTTGATGAAGCACGAAAGAAAGTTGATTGGGAGAAGGATGAAAACGTTAGAAAAGAACATGAGGCATGATGATAGTGTAAGGAATTAGATAATCATAGTGGTATTATTGAAATAATAACTAAAAATGAGACGATCTTATAATAAATTAACAAGTTAGGGTAGTTTTCCATTTCACTCTTGACCTTGGCAGGTATTAACAAAATTTTTAAGATTTTAATAACTAATAATGGCATCAATTACTTTTTAAGTCTTGATGTGGGTATATAATCATGTAATCTTTGCTTTAAAGCTTTGGTCCATTGGGTGCGAAGTTTTCTACACAGGGAAGTATCACCCAAAGCCTTTTTCATTTACCAACCAAATCCTAACTTCCCTCACTAATTGTAGGCAACGAAATCATTGTGTGTACAAGGAAAGTCAACCATCTCCATCACTAATTTAAGAAGTCTCCTTTTATTAATTTCTTGGGAGCCATCCGGGGCGGACTCCCTCATGTGGGGTCAAGCAGTGTTCTAAACAATTTAAGACATAAAGCTTAAGTTTCAAGCCAGGCGGATCTAGACATATTTAAAAAAAAAAAAAAAAATTTGTTTCTTATTTTAATATTATTTTTAATTTTTAATCAATTTAAAAATTATTTAATAATTAAAATAATACTTACTAAACATCTAAAATTCTAAAATATTATGAAAAGTGCTACATGTATATAATTGTCTATATAATGATATCCATAATTATATGTGGCACTGAATCCAACCTTTAATTTAAATCTCACACTTTCATATCAACAATCGAATAATTGTCACATCACATTATGGACAATAATATGTACAATAATTATGTATATGTAGACTTTTCTAAAATACTATACTAAAAAAATGCGCCTGGGCCCGAAGCGAGGCATTTTGCCCACGTTTTACCCACACTTCGCACCTGCAAATTTATTTTTCATTTTAATTTAAATATGCAATTGCATTGCCCTAACCTAATCCTAAACCATATGCAATTGCATTGCCCNTGCAAATTTATTTTTCATTTTAATTTAAATATGCAATTGCATTGCCCTAACCTAATCCTAAACCATATGCAATTGCATTGCCCTAACCTAATCCTAAACCATAGTCTCTTTTCCCGGTGAAACACGACAGCATATGGCTTCCTTTCTTTTCCCAAATCTCAGTTCCTCTCTTCTCTCAAATCCTAACTGCTCTTTCTTTTCCTCACGGCAGACACATTGCAGTGGATAACCCAGAAGAGGTTCTTGCATCAATTGAAATGTGGGTTCAATCTGTCTCAATTTGTTTGTTGTTCCTTTAATTTTCTATTTTAAGAATTCTTGAGTTTACTTCATGTGCATTTAGTAGCCAAGTACCATTATTTGTTCTTGTTGTGGTCCATGAATTGAAAACCCCTTTCTGTATTTTTAAAGCAGACCCACTAAACCTAGGCCCTAGCCCTAGATGAGAACCTGTTTGGTGACGATTGAGGCCATGAGATGGATAATACTAAAGAAGAAAAAGAAATTAAAATTTTATTCATTATAGTGTCGAGTTTTAGAATCGTATGTGTATGTGCAGCAATAAAATTCTACTTTGGGGTTTATTTATTGGCAAAGAATTTCTTGATTTATGTGTGCGTGTTTCTTGACCAAAATAAATTACTATTAATTTCAAGTTTTGACTTCATTCTCAATTCCATGACTTTCTGTAATTCGGTGATTTAGAATTATATATGAAATTAATTGTTATCTATTATGAATTTAATATTGTATTTTGATGAAAAGTGAAATATGGTATTTATTTATTTATGTATTAAAATTAATATTGTAACGGTTATGGAGAAATATTATAAATGAAAATTATTGTTTTCTAGTTGAAAGCAAATTATTTTTGAAAAGAGTGTTCAAGTTGAAAATAGATGTTCGAGAAGAACCATTGGTGTAATTCTTCCAGATGGCGTTAGTTTGCATGCTTGTAACATTGATGTTAATTCTTCCAGTTGTTACTGTTATGGTAGAGGATATCTTCTGTAATGAAGATTATTAATAATCGAGTGCTTAATCGAATGGGGGATCAATGGTTAAGTGATAGTTTGGTTGCATATATTGATAACGATATATTCGACAATATTGATAATAATATAATTATACAATATTTTCAAATTATAAAGATGCATAGACCACAGTTGTAATAGTGTATTGACTTTTTTCATTAATGTTATGTTGTTTAAAAAAAAATTTACACTTTAATTTTTGATCCAACAATGCTAAAAGTCTAGCTCCATTCTTGGGAACCATTAGTGTATTATGTCTATCTCATGTAACTCAACTACATTTTAAGCAATCATTTCTTATATTCGTATGCCCCTATTTTGGTGTGGTGTAGATTAAAAGTTGTTAAAAATCTTAAGTTAAATTAACAATTAATTTTAATCACATATTTTAAAGGATTTATAATTTTTCAATCACATATTTATTAACTTTTATCAAAATTTACTAAACATCTGAATTTAATCTACATCAAACGGATACTATATATAATTCCTTCTTCTGGCTTTATATTTTTAGAAAATTTAGCCCTAGTCTAAAAGGTCGATTTTTGTAATGGTTGTTTGTAGATAAGATTGAATACTTTAAAGGGATGGTTACAATTATGGTCCCAAAATTTTCAACTATTTTCAATTTTTATCCTAATATTTCATTTGTTACACCTGCAGTCCTAAATATTTTACTTGTGTGCCGACAAGTTGACCAGTAAAAATTGATTTTGACCAATTTTAAAATGACAAAATTATAAATTATCTATTTTTCCACATAAAACAATTAAATAAAAAAACCAAAAAAATAAATAAATTCATGTTCTTCTTCACCAATCCACCCCATCTCAAGCACGAAATTGATACCATCGACCATATTTCGAATCTGGAAATGGGAAAAAACAATCTTGAAATAAAAATAAGCAGCAATTTTTAAAATAAAATTATGTGAAATTAGAAAAACGTGTTAGATGTAAAAGAAGAAAGCAAGTTAGGCTCAAGTCTCTTTGATTGACGGAGGACGCCTTCTTCACCATTGCTGCTGGGGTGTTGGGCTCCGATAAAATCTCCATGGTGGTGATAATGTAGTGTTGTGGTGATGGTAGTCGACAGTGTTGGGTTTTGATATATAGAAATGAGTAATGATACTCATACATACATCATGGTTTAATGTACA
>NC_036247.1:8333943-8355230 GCF_002742605.1 Olea europaea var. sylvestris | reverse complement strand
AAGAAAAACTTAAAAATTGTAATGTCGTATATTGCGGCGTTTATTTAGGGAAGAAAACCAATTTTAAAAAATAATAATAATAAAAAAAGAAGAAGACAAGACATGCGCACATGGGATAAATTTATTATTGACTCACTTGCATGCGTCCGTGCGCAAAGGTTTCTGTAGGTTTGAATTTGGTGGATTCTTGTAAAGATTTTTGTCTCCCTGCACGTGCACGTAGTGCATAATCAACTTTTTAAAACAATGAAACGATTGCCAACTTTTTCTTATCGACAGTACAGTTTTCGATTTTGCTTTAGAACAATTTACGTAATGAACAAAACAAGAACCCCTCCGTGAATGGTTAAGAATCAATATGGTTATGTACGTACTTGTGGATCAAAATGTATTGTGAGATTTTTGTAATAGCACGTTTTCAAGGGCAACTTAAGAGGTCTTGATGCCGCGGAAGAGAAGTGTTGCGAATATGATCTTGTTTAAAGATAATATAAAGAAGAATGAGTAGAATCCCATCTTCTCTCGATTATTCAGATAAAATTAAAATGAGTCGACAGGAATTGAAATCACGAGAAATGAATTTGGTTAGGATTAGGGGGTTTTAGCAAAATTTGAGTGGCTGACTCGATCTCATTCACATATGGGTTTTATCAAAATTATAAGTGACGAAGTTGACGTGATTGATAGATACGATAACTTGTTCTAGATATTAAAACTTCAAGAGACATTTGTACACTCACATGTCCACTCAGAACCTAAAATTCTCGTTTGAATCTCTTTTTTTAAAATTCGTTTTCAATCATAAATTTCATGGGAACTACAACTCTTATCAACTTTTAACTGCACATTTCATCATTTTTATCAAAACCAAATAGAGGCTAATATGTATCTACTATGATAGCGTGGACTATATGCATTTTTATTATGTCATTCAACCTTTTTTGTCAAACATCCCTTACAAAGGTTAAATACCAATTATTGACTGAACCCAATTGATGCTACCAAAAATTGAACTTGTAGAGCTCGGAGGATGAACAAAACAAGTATGATCACGACTAGAGCATACTTGAATAATGAATGAAGGCCAAGTATTTATAGAGCTCGGAGGTGTAATCCTATGAGGTTTAAGCCACATGTGAGACTATTTGTAATTTCAAGTTGTGTTACACTTACAAACATAATTTACATAGTAGGTTGACAAAAGGGGGAATTTTCAAAAATGTCACAAAATTTGAAAGTTTCCAAAAAGTTGTCATTTTCACTTATGTGAGCAAAAATGTCACTTTTTGGGTAAAATGTCCAAATTACCCTTAATGACACTTTTTTAGTAGCATTTAATGCTTGATATGAAGGAAGGTGATTGTGTTGATTTGATGATTTAATTTGTATATTAAAAACTTGGATAAATGTGTATTATATTGATTAATATGAATTTTATTAATAAAAAATGGTAAAAAAATTTGAAAAATGAAACATAAACAAATATATCTTCTTTTACTATACAAACCCTAAATTTTCTCTATCTTCTTCATTTTCATTGATGAAGAAGATATTTCTCTTGCATTCATCATCCATTTTGAGAGGTCGACTATTAGAAATTATTTATATTTTACTCTTATAGCTTACTATTTTGTAAATGTTAAATACAACATGGTGATACTAATGACCACACTTAATGTGCTATGTTGAAGAATCCGTTCCACCCACGGTCGTTCGCTTCCCGACATTTTGGACAGTTCGTCAAATTTCATATTTACAAACCGTCGGGTTAGACGTTTGAACTGTCGAACCCGACATTTACAAACTGTTGGAATATACTATTGAATTGTCGAATTGGACACTTGAAACTGTTGAAACCACTCAGGAGGCGGAACGTTCGCCAACCATTCACATCATGGTCAAATTCTTCTTCTACAGATCCATGACCTTGTACTTCGATGCTTCACTTGAGACATCGTCTAGGTTGGGAAGAGGAATAGCGAAAATGAGTCTCCTACCATTTCGAGGGATGACTTTGTCATCGTCGGACGATATTACGATAGAAAATTTTGGCAATGAACCAAGTACTGGCAAATGCTCATTCAAGTTGAAAGGTTCATTGCTTTTCGTGGACGAACCCATTATTTTGATATGCTCGTACTTAGTAAAACAGTTTGTGTACATGAGTAGTCACTAGTGTGAAAAAAGTTATAAAATGTTCAACTATAACTCACAATGAAGTGATGCCATGCTTTTTATAATCAACTTCTTGGACCTAAGCAATTATTTGTGAAAAATTGTGATTCTCAAATCTTGTGTAACATTGTAATCAAAGACACCTGCATCTTATTACTGTTGGTAATATTTTCTCATTAGTACTGAATTATCTCTTAATTGTAGCATGTTCCATAATCAAGTTTTTGATATTGAAATAAATTATGGATTGAGCTTCAATCATGACATTAAAAATATTAACGAATGTTGTTATCCTTTAATCGATTATAACAAGGAATCCATGAGAAACAACAAACTTATAAAATCATCCATCAAAATATTTTTTCGTGCTTGACACATGAGTCGATTGTTTTTACATGACCGTCGTTATATTGTTCAAAATTATGACACTCTTACACAATTCGCAGTAATCAATATCACAAAAGTAAGTTAAAAAAGTAATGTTCTTCCATGCAAAACCCTAACACATATCTCCCTGAACAAATAATGCAGTCTTCATTGTACCTTCGTAACAGTTATCTTCCTTTAACAATGCAATTGTTTGCTTCTACATACCAGACACGGGTGTCCACGTAGCAACAATACGCTTCATGCTAATGAAAAACGAGTCAATCAAGCATAATGTAGCCCATATAAATGGCATAAATCTTCGTTTATAGGGGAACTACAACACAGAGTGAAGCAAATGTGTAACATAAAATACAAATCAGAGTATTTTATACATGTTACAGCAACAAATAAAAAAAATCGTGATATCATAGTATTTCATAGATGTTAATGCAAAATATACATATAGTGTTCGGATGAGGTGATATGGACATGTGGAACAGTAATGTGCTGAGGAAAGGAACCGTTGTTCCCGACAGTTCATCTATCAAAAGTTCATCCGTCGAGAATTACTGAAGCTAACTGTCGGGAACGATAGTTCAGGGACTACTAAAGTGAACTGTCGACAGATGAACTGTCAAGAAATCTACTTTTAAAAGCTACGGAGCAATTTATACTACCAATTTAATCGAGGAAAGTTTGAAAGCCATAAGACTAACAACATCAAAACCTACATCTTCCAAAAATCAATCAAAAGTCAACTACTAAGTAATACTGAATTAAATCTTGAAGGTTCCTTCATGGAGGAATAGATATTCGGGAACACTGAATGGCTACCATAACAGAAACCATACAGACCAATTGTAACTAGAAGATTGGCAAAATTTAGAGTTTTTCCAGCCAGATGGAATCCAAAGTCACCGAAAATCCCAACCCATAACAAGCAAAGAACTACGACAACCAAAGTAACTACATATTTACTAAGCTTGTGCTACAGATTCGTAAATGTAAGAGAACGAAATGTACAAGAAAAATTGGATGTGAATCATCATCTTCTATGAAAATGACATTTAGTGGCACCAATCAATTTCATAAAAACCACACAAAAAAATTCAAAATTTTAATCATTCAAACCCACAACACTACTTCCCTTAACCTGCATGGTAAAAAGAATAACAAAACTTACATAGAAGGAGAATGAATAGTTGAAATCATGAAAACTCTGTGAGGTCTGAAACGAGCATCGAAGAAGGAAGGAATCTTGTGGGGTGTAAAGCAAAGTTTCTGTGCTATTTTTTCCCAAATTGTTGAATGAAAATTACTTATTGAAAATTTGGTGCAAAGAGCTATTATACAAAGCACGTAAACAATGTACGGAAAAATATAAACCATACATTTCAACCTTTAGGCTTCACATTACTTACCGCTTTGACGAGTTATGTCACGGTCGATTAATGCCAAAAACGAAAACACCAGTGGCGCCTGAAAAAATTTCGAAATTTTCACCACTCGATTCGCAATAGGGACGGAGGACAAAACAACGCAGTGGTTACCAGTCAACGAAGGTGGAGGCGACCATTTCGCTTGTGGTAACTAAGTCGTTGGGTAGTCTACGTTAGCTCGGTGGAATCAATAGAGGTGATTTTAGGTAGGGTTGGCAATGGGTCGAGCCGAGCAATTTTAGTTAGGGTTGGCAATGGGCCGAGCCGAGTCGGCTCGACCCTTAATGCCACGAGCTCGGCTCGTGCTCGTAGCGAGCCAAGCTCGGGCTTGGCTCGTTGAAATTGGGCGAGCTCGGCTCATGGGCTCGCCTTTTTTTTATTATATATATATATATATATATAAAATAAAGAATAGAGTTTTAAATATAAAAAGTATTAAAAAATACAAATAATTTAACGAAAACAAGTTTTTATTTTTTTTATTTATATCATATTGTAATTTGTAATACTTTTTATAAAGTATAAAATATTTATATAATGAAAACGAATTATTTTTTGAAATACATTTACAAAAAATATATTTTTTTGATTTCTTTTTAAAGTTAATAAAATATAAACCTTTCTCCTTTATCCGGATTTGGGACCGGCTACATCAATTTTAAATAGGCGGAGTTAAAAATTGTACACGAACAACTTGTTATAACGTGTACAATTTTTTAAAAAAAATTAAATTTAACGATTAAAAAATAAAAAAAATTTGATTAATATAATTAAATCAAATATCACTTACCTGACGACATGCAATTTCAGCGTATTTATCTTGTAGTCGAAAATGAGCGTCCTGCCAATCTTTCACACACATTAACGCTTCCAAAACATTTTCTTTCAGTCGGCTCCTGACATCAGCCAAAACCCTTTTACCTGCACTAAAAACAGATTCCGAAGCAACAGTGCTAACCGGAGGTGTCAATAGATCTTTCGCAATTGTAGAAACAATTGCCCAACGTCTTTCATACTTTCGCTAGAATTCAATTATTTCTTCTGAAGTTTTTTTAATTATTCTGTCTGTTGGCATATTATGATTGAAATAATCAATTAATTCGACAGACATCGCATTTTGAGTTTCGATCGATATTTGATGAGATGCAGATGTAAACAACATGGCACTAGATGAACACATTGCAGTTGCATCATAACTAAATGTATTAATGTCCTGAAATAAATTCATTATTTCCGCAGTATCTTCTTCAGTTTCAGCAGAAAGAGTAGGTGCAGCAGAGGGTACCCGACTAACATTTGCACCCATTCTTTCCGCATATAAATCATACATTCCACATAATGTTTGCTCTAAATTCTTATAGGTGATAGGTGTATCAAGTATTAAAGCTTTATTGATTTGAACAATTACGTATTTAGTTCCCGAAATATTATATCGGGGGTCCATTGTGCATGCTAAAGGAAATAACATAGGCAGTTCTTCCCAATATTTTCTAAACTTTAATTCCATAGCAATTAAAATTTCACTAAAAGTAGGATCATTTTTATATTTATGGAATGTTCTTGCAATTATATAAAGGCGTTCAAGCACCATCCAACTTGTGGAATAATAAACGCCAGATAAAATTTTTGTGGTCTCATAAAAAAATGTCAAAAATCGTTTAACTTTCAAATCTAAAATCCAATTGGATTCATTTAACATACCATCATCATCACTTTTAACATGTCTATTATTATAAAAGTCAATTATTAAATTTTCGAAATCTTCACATGATTTTAATAGCAAGTATGTAGAGTTCCATCTATGACCTACGTCGCTAACAAATGGTTTAGCAGTCATCACCCCTAGTTCGGCACAAAAATCTTCAAATGCTTGTTTTCTACTAGGAGAGATCGTAATATAAACTAATGTATTCTTAATCCTTTGAAGTTCATCCTTTATATGTTTTAAACTATTTTGCACAATTAAATTCAAGATATGACACACACAACGAATATAAAATAAATATCTACCAAAATCAGGTTGAAGTGTCCTACACAATTTATTGACGACTTCCTTATTAACGCTAGCATTATCAAAAGTAAAAGATCGAATTTTACTCTCATAATGATATTCTCTAACAATACTGAAATAGCATTATATATATTATTAGCATTGTGAGGAAATTCAATAATTCTAAAAGCAATAATTTTCTTATGCATGCACCAAAGTGGGTCTATATAGTGTGCGATTGCAGCTATATATGTTCTTTTATTAACCCCTTCCCATATATCAGAAGTTAAGGATATAACACCCCATATTGTTGCAAATTCATAATTAATTGTTGTTTTGAATTATTGAAATAATTTATTGTATCGGCACGAAGAATGTTTCGACTTACCCCAACGTACCTAGGTTGTAGATATTCTTTCACAAACGAGACGAAGTGTTGATTGTCTGCAATAGCCAGAGGTAACTTAGTGGCGGCAACAAATTTCACCATTCCAGTTCGAGTCTCATCCTCCGAATACACCCACGTGGATAGGGGTGAAGTTGTAGAACCGGTGCCTGGACTGCCAAATTGTAATTGTGTTTGACCAGTTGGAAGAAGTACATGTCTGGTTGCACATGATTTGTAGTGGCGGTTAAGATGAGTGGTACCAATTCCTTTTTGCTATGCCAATCTTTGTTGACAGTATTTACATACTGCTTTAGATTCTGCAAGGTCATCAACGACTTTTCCCATTAAAATCAACTTAAAGTGATCCCAACATTTTGCTTGTTTTTTGGCCTTTCGCTTTCCTCTCACATCTGGGATATTTAATTGTTGATCTTCATCTTCATGTTCCGCTTCGGGAACGTTAATATCATCCAAATCAATTGGAGTGTGGCTTCCCTGACCGTGAATGTGAACATCTTCAGGTATCGGTATGTCATTTAGACCGGCAAATTCATTTGAAAATTGATTTTGCGACGTACTAGGCGATTCTCCATGATGTGGCAATGGCTCACATCCTGTATCAAACAAGCTCTCAACAAATGAATGTTGATCAATTTCTGTAATTGTTTATGATGAAATCTTAACTAGATGAATATAAATGTAGTGAGATTGTGAGAATTAAGAATTGGATGAATTGAAATTGTAACTAATAAACTGGAAAAATTGAATTGATATTGTATATTTTGCAGCACAAGAGAGTAAAAACTCGATAATTGATATAATAAAAGAGAGTTGTAATCTTGGAAGAGCAATTGATATGAAATTTTTTTTTTGGAGGAATGGGGTATTTATAGTAAAAAAATTGGGGAGGGGAAAGAAAGGTTCAATGACCAAACGGTCACTGAAAAGTGACCAAAACGGTCACTTTTGTGATCGTTTTGGTCACAGGCTCACGAGCCACGAGCCGAGCGGCTCGTGGCTCGGTATATTACTTCTTCTGGAGTTTTTTTAATTGTTCTGTCTGTTGGCATATTATGATTGAAAGTCATGGCATATTATGATTGAAAGTCTACGGGTGAGGCCCGCTCGGCTGGTGCTCGGGCTCGTGATTTCACGAGCCCGAGCCGCCCACGAGCCTCTTTTCCACGAGCCGAGCCGGCTCAGCCCAATTGAAATCTCTAATTTTAGGGTTTCGAATTGGAATTTCATTCTGGCCAGTGGGTTACGAATTGGGGAAATGAATGAATAGTAGGCCATTTCTTGTTTTAAATAATGGGCCATTTCATCTCCTTTTTTCCTAGATTTTCATCCTGACATTGACAAGATTTTTGTACAATTTCTTCCATTGGGTCAAATCATTTAATGAGGACATGGAGGGTGTTTGAAATTATTTTGAGAGGCAAATATGTCTAAAATTGACATTCTTGCAATGCCCAAAAAAAAGTGACATTTTGTAAATGTCGTGGGAAAATTTGACCACCACTGCAATTTCCTCTTGACAAAATAACATCCATACCAATCATTTCAAAAACAGGTTTTTAAATCATTTGAAATCAATAACCTGAATTTTGCCAACACATCTTTTGTCAACCAATTTTATAAGGAAACTTTGTACAAGTAGAATCATTGTGTAATCGCATGAGGTAGGACTCGCAATAGTAAAAGAGTCATAGCATGATTGGACACAATAGAGAGAGAGAGAGAGAGAGGGGAGGGAAATTAAGACTCCTTTAGAAGAGTTGTAGCAAGATTTTAACCACACCCGGGGCTACAATGTCTGGAGTAGATAATGAGGGTATGAAAACTAGCCCTGAGACCCCATCCTAGCAAGTACGTGCAGGACAATGGAAGCCGAGGTTGGGGTACCTAGCATGAATGAGCCAATCTATCATGGTTTCAGTGATATGACTCATTTGTAAGCGAGCTCCAAAGTCAAGACGTGTCATCATCACCATTCATTCAAAAGCTCTTGTACTTGGAAATAAAATAACACTATCTTATTAAAACTTAACATTCAACTTGTAGATAGGTCAGATTTAGATTTAGTAAACGAATACCTCTTATAAATGCACAATGACAAGTCTATTTGGGTTCAATGGTTCTATTACATATGCCTGCCTCGGACTTCAGAGATAGGGCAGGCGAATTATAAGGCAATTATTAGGTTATTACAATGGGTGACTCGAATTGTTATTTGTATTTAAGGAAGGTCAGAATCTGCGGACTATGTTGGCGGGATTGGGTCCTCTGCCTAAAGACAAAAATCTTTGTTTTTGACTAGGTCTTGCGGCTAGCCGACAATGACCCAGTTAGTTAGTTCCAACCCTCACCATTCATTGCGATTATTTAATTTCAGTTCGACCAAATTGTAAGTCTGTTTTAATAATTCTTCATAAATCTTATATCAATTAATATCATAAAAAGGAAACCGATCTACCCAATTTACGTATTTGAGAAAGGACAATGGAGAACTCAATAATTGCGATATGGCCATGAAAAAGAAAGCTTAAAGTTGGTAGGCAAGTAATGGGTAACTAACAACTGAATCTCTTCCTTTCTTACGTATGTATCTCATCAAGTTGCAGAAAGGCTGCCCTAAATTGCTTAGAAATGACAATCCACCTGAATGTACAAGTCAATGCGATGTTGAACTAACAAACGACACATATGTTTGTGTACAGGCCTATCCTATCCTATCCTATCCTATTTAACTTTCGTTGGATTCTCACATTCAAATTATGCATGTTGTCGTGTTCCAGTGCCTTGTCCGGTAAATTAGGTTTACACAGGTTGGTGTTCTTGAAGCCTTTATGGATGATACTCAGTACCAACTGGAATGGATGAGATTCGATTTTGAGAAGACATGACACCAACGATCAACTCGATGACAATCAAAGTAGTTAATATAACTTGTCTGCTTTAAATACATAACGACATATAAAAGTAGTTAATATGACGCTTTCCATAAAGAAAATACAAGAATAAATCTCGGGTTAACGTGTAACTTGATGGGATCGATCACCATCCCTTCTTTCAATGGCCGAAAGAAGCTAGTAACCTAGGTGTTCCTCATACTATGAACTGGGCAGCATTACTTCAACATTGAACAATCCAATGCTTGTGTTATCCTAGTAGAAGTTGAGATTTGATGTCCCCTCGGCTAGTTCGGCTAATGTGGTTTTGATCTATAATTACATCACCTTGATAAGACAAATAGGAACATCACCTTCTCCATAATTACCTTATTTATTTTGATCTTAATTCGTATAAATTTTTTTTTTTTTTTTTTTTTTAACTAAAGTTATCTTCTACAGGGTGGGTAATTATACTCGGTAATTTTTTAAGATTTACCTGGTTCGTGGAAGGTATTTTCATTAGGAAATGTCAAGAGAAATTAAATATAAAATTACATAACTGTATACTATTATAATTATATTGAAGAATAATAATTACAAGAAATAAATGAAATTACTTCATACGAATATCAGCAATGATATCAAACCAAATTTGTTTGAACACCTTGATAATCAGATCATGATATTCATCAGAATTCAAAGACAGATAACAAGCAAGAAGTTCTTCCAAATCCTTTGATGCTCTGATTTTATTCTCTACAATCATCTCCACCATTGATTCTCTAAAATCCCTCTGTGGATCCTGTGATGATTTCACAACTGCGAAATTCTCCGATGCACTTTTCCATGAGCTTGAACTTGAAGATGATGACACACTTTTCCGTCCGGGAAAATTAGTTCTTCCTATTCTAGGAGAATTCCGGTGCCGGATTTTCATGCCCGGAGAATGCACTGTAGATTTTCTGAAAGAAGTTGTTCTTTGTTGTTTGGAATTGGAATCAGTGCTTAAAGTGTCATCTTTCACGGTCTTCATCACTGACAGGGATTCATATGCATTTCTTTCTTCAAATTTCTCTGAAATTTTAATGTGATTGTCAGTGTCACTGAGTTTGGTGATGATCGGAGGGAGATCGACTTCAGATTTTGCATGGAATGGCTTTTCATCAAGATCAATTATGATATCATTTTGAAATTTGCATTTGCAGGAAGTTGAATCCCGAAACTCTTCCGATGTAGAATCGGGCGGGTTCCGGTAGGGTTCAAGAGTGACCCGGCAGGTGTAACCGGCTGAAACTCTGTTTTTCTTCGTGCTACGTCTCTTCTTGGATGATGATACTCTCGGTGGTTCTGAATAATTCACTGCAGTATATTTGGTTGGAGAATTACCGTGTAATTTGAGGTCTCTTGTAAAATGGTAGGATTTTCTTTGGTCAGATGGGTCCGGCGTCGGCGGCTGTCTTCGTTTGGGCGACATAGGTCGTGGTGCTGCGGCTGTGCCACGGTGGCTTTTCTGGTTTCTGGTTTTGCTCATGTCCTTGAGCTTGTAAAACCAGGCATTTGGTATCATATCTGATAATCTAAACTTGTAACTTCCCATTGAATTCTGAAATTTTTGCAAGTGAAATAGGAGAAAAGAGTTTGTGGGTTTGGGAGTAAAGTGTGATGCATATATAGAGATGTGCGGATCATGAGGCCCACTAAGGAAGAAAAGTTTGCAATTGCATTTGATGGTACTGTGGTGGATCTTGGCATTTTTTTTTATTTTTTTAAAAAAAAAAGCCTAATGGTTTGGTTTCTTGTGACGATGGGTGAGTTCAAAGTGTAATCGAATTGTTCTTGGGAATCCTTGGTTTCTTGTGACGATGGATGAGTTTAAAGTGTAATCGAATTGTTCTTGGGAATCCTTTGACTCCGTTTTTAATGATTTTTGTGAGTCGTGATCATTAGTCATATATATTTTTTATTTGAGCCTTATGATTTGATTTCTTGTGATGATTGATGAATTGAAGGTGTAATCGACTTGTATTAAGAGATTCTTCCACTCCGTCCTTAATGACTTTTGCAAGTCTTGATCACTAGTCAAATATATTGTCTACAAACCCATCTTTGTCCATATAGATTTGCAGAAACACATCGAAAAGTTTCTCATCCTATTCAATTCAATGGAAGATTTCTTTCTTTTTGAAGTATGCTTCTCAATCTTGAAATAGAAGAGAGCAAAAGACTAAAAGGTGTTTTAACAAAGCACTAATGCACTATTACGCTTTATAATAAAATTTTTGATGGAAGACCCCTTCATAACAGGTGGTTATTTGATGCATTAATGAATAAAAAAACTACCACATTAATGCATCAAATAATTACCTACTATGTGTATACCACGTAGAGCGACTACCGCAGTGAGCGATTACGAATAGCAATACTCTAAATTAAATCCCATATATGTTCCAACAAGCATCATTTGTGTGTCCCGGTTTATAGTATTGTTAGCACCAAGGCCAAATCATTTGCTGTTTTCGGCCCCATTCATGGGTTGCTCCCTTTGATAAATTAGGCATCCCAGGCCCAAATCCGGCAAGTCCAAACTTAGAAGGTCCAATAGCTCCAAAATTGCCAAATCCAATAGAAGGTCCAAACTTATTCATTTTCAGCCCATTAGAACGTGATATACTCTCTGTCTTTAGCCCATATGATGATGGCTTGTTTTCATACCCTTTAGACTCAATTCTAGTCGATAGAAGCGCCGACATCTCCACGTCTCCGGCTCTCCTCGTCTTCATCATCACTAATGAGAACATTTTATTATATTGACAAGATATGAGGGACTAAAGGTGCAATTTCATTAGAAATGGCAAATAGGTTGATTATAGTCAGGGCAAGAGATTGGCGAAACGTTTGTTTTTGGTTCATTGAAAGAATTTAATATTTTCTTCCAATTTAATGTTAAGAATTCCATAATTTTCATGAATTAAAAAATAATTGATTCTTTAAATCTTGATATAGTTGCCATTTTTAATGAAAATCATAATATAATAGGCCCCGTTTGGGAGGAATTTTGAGAATTAATTTTTTGACCGTTAGAAGAAAAGTGGGGTTCACATGTGAGAGAAGAAGTCAAAAATTACGACTGAAATAATGAAATAACTGTCAAAAAATCAATTTTTTTGAGGTAAAAAATCCCTCCCAAACAGGCTGTAAGTCATAATTAAAATTTTCTGATTTTTTTTTTCTTCAATTCTATGTTTGACCTGCCAAATTACTCTCACAGCATATCCATGTTTACATTCACCCTATCAAATTGAAATTACATTCTCTAATTCCTTCCATTTTACATTTCCATATATCTAACCTTGAATCCACTCTTCACTATTTGCACAAAACTCAAATCTATCTAGCTTTATTTTATTTTATTTTCCATTTAATTCTAAACCCATCCACACACAAACGATTCTAATTAATCTGACTCTCGTTTCCCTCTCCCAATTTTTCATCGCCATGCATACATATATACTCTCTCTTCTCTTAGTTTTCTGCTGTCCATCAAATAATTGTCCGATTCTTTATTATTTGACCAGATTTCCAAATTTGACTAATGTATTACAAACTTAGGAAAAATAGAATCGTGCTAGACGAATATGGCCACATCGGCCTTGTTTGAATGGGGGACAATGTGGCGCCCTTGTTACTTTACTCGAAAAAATAATCAAAGTCTGACCGTGTTTTATTCTATATCTTGCATTGATTTCTCTTCCCTGGTCTCTATGGTATATTTCTCTTATTTTCATATTTTTTTAAGGCTTGTGTGGTGCATTACAGTTCGAAGCCTAGATAAGTACGTTGTCTAATTCGATAAAATTAAAAAGTTATAAAGAAATCAAGTAGTAGGAAAATGGTTCTTTGTGCATATTGCAAAAATGTACTCAATGAAATTAATATTGAAGATATTATAATTAACATGGTAGGAGATTTAATAATATATTTTTGTCTTTTAAATAATTTTGTACCTTCATATTTGTCTTCTTTAAATTGTTAAAATTAGTAACGCTAAGTTTCAAAATTAGAAAAATATTGACGTTTTGGGCTGACAAGAATAGGCCTGAGATTCACAAAATAAATGAGGTATACTTGGATTGTAAGCTTAGATGGACCAAATGTCGAGTCCAACTCATTGCCCAAAGTGACATAGTAGGAGGCTACGAGCCCATTTTATCTTTAGTAGAAAAATTTCTACACACTATTCTTGACTACCCATTAAAACCAAATGCAATATTTTATAAAGATTCTTGCATTAATATTCTTTGTAACTATTAAAAGATGTTGTATCTGGAGTATTAATTTTTCCTTCAAACAATATAAATATACTTACACTGTCAAATATTTAGAACGAGATTGAGCAAGAATGAAATCGAAACAATTTAGTCAGTAGGTTCCAAATCAGTAATATAATCGATATGATCAAACGGGAACTAATCGCAGACACATTTATAATTCGAGCAACCGACTTCACAATATGTCCTTAGGATGATGTCGCTTCATTCTTTGGTGTTTAAAGGCATTTAGCAACTGTTTCTCACAATAGAATAAATTGAGTCTCTTAGTAAGAATTTCAACGAACTCAATATTGTACTTTAACAAATAAGTACATCATGTTAATCATCTCGTAGAGGAAGTTGTGAATATACTTGGTTCAATTAATTTTCGAAGTTCAGACCCACATAAAATTAAGTTCAAAATAGCTCACTTGAAAACTATATCCAACAAAATTTTCTTGTTTATAATGTAGTATCGTTCTAAAGATTATTGTTTATAATTACAATTAAAAAAGGAAGCGATAGACTAAAACTATATTTGTCTATTGTGGTTGATGATGGTCTAATTGTTTTAGTTTTTTTTCTTTCATGGACTTCCATTAAAATAATTAATTTGTTTCCGTCTACTTTTCTTATGTTTCCCAGATGACTACATAAAAGGTTTAAAAAATAATTAATTCAATCAATTATTTTCATGTAATAAATGGCATGGCGTCATTGAGAGAAATACTACGTAAAATGGCCGGTGGCCCTATGGCATCTGATCAACTAGCTACAATTGACTTAGGAAACTTGTGCACTAAGATTAAAAAATGAAGTTTGATCAATTTATAATTTTTAAAAAAAATTATCAAATAGGGATTAAATTTTTCTGAGCTTTCATTTTTCTCATCGTCTTTGAATGAGATAATTTTTATTTTGTTATTTTTTTGGGTGTATTTTTAGCTGAAGATTAGCTAAGTCCCCTAGGAGTTTTCTATATTCGTGATACATGTTTTGTTTATTTCAGTATAATTTTAGATATTTCATTTGAATTTTGCTACTCAAACAGAGATCTTTGACAAGTCCTATGACAGGGGTTGAGGTGTGATTTGAAATTTGAATTTTCGGATCAAGGGTTGAGGGGATGACCACCTTAGCGTCACCACCTCAGTCCTGTCATAGGCCCCTATTTGTGTAGCAGGGTTAATTTCATTTTGGCCATTTTCATTAGGCTGATGATTAAATTGACACTGACCCAATTTTGAGTATATGATTTGTTTCTTATTTCTTGAATATAATATGCTATCCGAGCTTCAATTTTTAAAATACATTTCAATCATATTTTTTAGATAAAAATAAATTTATACTTTAAATAAAAAAATCCTACTTTTAACCATACATTCTCCAAATTTTTACGAAGTGTAATTCTAAAAAATTGCTCAAACAAGGAGAGTTACAAGGGAGATTTATAGGTAGCTATGAATAATCCCGAAACCTCAGTACTTTTGACTTGTCGACGCATTTTGAACTTTTACCAAATATTTTATTCTCTTACGTTTTTTGCCAATGATAAATAAGAGTTATAAATTTGTTTGTATGTATTAGCTGTTTTTTGTTAACTGTTACGCCTCTATTTGAACCACTTCGAAATTTTCACCACTACACCATACGAGGTGCCCACCACCAACCCAAAGTGTTTCCGAAGCGACCCCTTCCATCGAAACAATCCTACCGAACCGGCTGAAGCGCAATGCACTCCAAGGTTCTCCTTCCGCCGCCACTTTCAGAAAGAGATCTGTGTCAAGATCCTGTTTGCCCCCAAGGCTTAATTGATTTGACATCTCCAAAGATCTAGTTGATATGACGTATCAACTTTATGTCAACTCAACTCAGGAGAAGTTATTACCCGCCCACTCTATAGACGCAACTGATTGACGTATGAGCAGACGCTTCACACCATCAGATGCATACATGTGTACCACATCCAACGGTTCTCCTTATCTATAAATACCCAAGGTTTGACAAGAGGCAAAGGTAATGAAACTCTTGCAACTTAGCTCTCTATAACAAGAACATATATATAATTTCCTCCCCACTCTCTTGCACAACCCGGGTACTATTATGATCACCGATTACTAATTTGACCGTCGGAGTGTATGCGGCCGCCGCCACCACCCCAGTTGGTTCCGGGCGTGTGATTTTGACCGTGTATTTATTGTGCGCATGGAGGATCATGTGGAGTAGCTATCGGTTTACCACATAAGAGGCCCAATTCACGAGATCAATAGATTGGCACCATCTATGGGAAACTTCCCAACCAAAGTTCTACATTCTCCACCGAAAAAGTCATTGACTTAACCTGAAAAGGGCACGTTATTGAAAAAGAACAAAGTCGAATTACAATCCAAATTCTTATCACTCTTGAAAAATGAGTAGATAAGATGAGTTCCAGCAATGAGGACACAAACCCCAGGATGGGATGAGTTCCAGCAATGAGGACACAAACCCCAGGATGGACGCCTCTGAAGAAAAGGTGCTCCAAAACAATGTCACTCACCAAAGACCCCATCACCTGCATCGCCGAGGTGAAAGAACGGCCATGCTCACTAAATTAATGGGCCAAATAGCTGCGGGCATGAGAGAGATCGCAGCTCAGAATATGGTGATGTATGAATTTTTCATGCGAGCCCAACGTCATCAAGGCGCCCAAATGCCTCAAGGATCTTACCCAGCTCATGAAGTCCATGCGTCTCGTTCCCGAGGCCATATGAGTCAGCACAGAGAACCTCCCTCGAGAGAGAAGTGGGTATGAAAGTCACATCCTATGTGCAAGGAAGCCAGCTAGCAGAACTGCAATTGGGGAACAACTTCCCGCCAGAATATGAAGCACAAAGGTCAGTCAGTATCTTTGACCAGATAGGATGGGACCCTAGTATAGGGTTCACTCAGTGGAAAGATCAGTTTGGCAAGGGAAAGAGCAAGAATAGGCACCCCTTCCACCTAGACATAGGAAGGAGAAAAGAAACTTAGTTGATTGGGGTAGCCGAGGAGGAGCACCTCCACCTCCCCAGAACATGCAAGATGATGGGGACTTCGAAGGGCCGTGTCGATCTTACGAGATTGATGATGATGATGATAACCTCCCTTTCTCAAAGGAGATCCAAAGCTCCCCAATGCTTGCAAACTTCGTGCCCCCTAAAATCCCCAAGTATGAAGAAAAAGGGGGCTCGAAGAAGTACCTCACAAAGTACATGACATAGATGAGTCTCAAGAGAGCCTCGCCTGCTTTGAAATGCAGAGCCTTCCACCTAACCCTGGCTGGAGCCGCCGAAGTGTGGTACAGCAGGCTACCTCCCCTGAGCATTAGGAGTTGGCCAGAGCTGAAAAAGGCCTTCTTGAACCAGCACCTCTCATGTAGAGAAAGATAGGCCCCAGTGCAACGCCTACAAGATATGAGACAAGCCCCTAGAGAAACGCTGAAAAGCTACCTCGCCAGGTTTACGGACGAGATCACCTACTGCGAACAGGTCACTGACAGAGAAGCCCTTTTAACTTTGAAAGACGGCCTTAACATGAACACTTTGTTCTGGAGGGATGTACGCAGCAAGAATCCTACCACTTATGACGAACTAGTGGAAATGATGAGAGTTGAAATCGTCAGTGAAGAGATGATTGATCACCAAAATTGTGCAGTGCGAGGACTTCCTCCACCTCATAGGCAGGTAGGTCGAGGACCCGCAGCGTACCTTGTCACCCAGCAATGGACCCAGGCAGGGCATACAATAGTTCCCACGTCTGGACAGGCACTAGCTTCTGCCACACTAAATGTAGTGCCGGTATTGGCATATGAGAATGCCCTTGTAGAGGCGGGACCATCTAGGGGTACTGATAGTAATTGGAAGAAGAAGAAGTAGTCAAGTAGGCCTTCCACCAACTCTATGGACACGACACCAGCGAATGTAGAGACGCTCCGAGATGTTCAGATCGAAATAACCCACATTCCTCTAGGAGGGACAAATATCCCCGCAGATCCGCCTCCTCGAACAGGGGTAAGAGGAGGCATAGAGATCAATCACCCCAGAGAAGAGGATTGAGGGACAGGGGAGAATCTGGACAGAGAGATTAGGCCCCATTTTCTGGAGGCCAAATCATCAAGGAAATTGACACGTTCATTGGGAGACCTCACATCGGCGGCAACACTAGGAATGCCCAAAGGAACTACACAAAGGAAGCAAAGGATCCGTCGATGCTCACGTACATCGTCAACTAGTCCCAAGAAGCCAACAGGATGGCCCCGATTACCTTCTTCCAAGAAGATGCACAAGGAATTTACCACCCCCATTGTGACGCATTGGGAGTAAGAGCCATAGTAGCAAGAAATGGACTCAAATGCATGCTTGTCGACAATGACAGCTCGGTGAATATACTGTTCGGCTCTACCTTAGACAAAATGTAAATTGAACACGGGTTAATCCCCATGACCGACCCACTATTTGGATTTACTGGAGACAACATCGTCCTACGAGGATGAATTACTCTGCCCGTCGAGATGGGTTCAACTCCCCTAGTGGCCCGACATTTCATGGAATTCTTGGTAGTAGACCATAAATCAGCCTACCATGGAGTATTGGGCAGACCCGCGTTGAAAGATCTTTGGGCTGTCACCTCCATCCATTACTTGTGTATGAAGTTCTCAACTGAGCATGGAATTGCTACGGTCCGAGGTGACCAGATGGGCTCCAGAGCTTGTTACCTAAACTCTCTGCGAAAATCAGAGCCCCGCACTGTTAAAGTGATCATAACGGAGATTGCGAACAAAGCTGACCTGGACGTGGAAATGCTCGACTCCCCTAAACCAGGGCATACCTCCGAACAGGAAGAAGACGTCGACATGGAAGAGACCCCTGAAGAAGGGCACCCTCTTGATGAGTTAGACCCTCGAATAACTGACTCAGAACCAAATGCAACCCCAATGGAAGAACTTGAAACTTTCTCCGTCAACCCAGAGGACTCCAGTCAGGTCTTGGAAAGACGCTGTCCCCCGAAGCCAAAGAACAAATGATAAGCTTCCTAAAAGGACCATGGATGTCTTCACTTGGAAGCACGAAGACATGGTGGGAATAGACCCAAGGATCAGTTGTCATCACCTTAACATCAACTCCTCCTGTACCCCACATTGGCAGAAAAGACTAGCCTCAACTCGAAGCGGTACGAAGCGCTAAAAGACGAAGTCAATAAACTTAGCCGTAGCGGCTTCATCAGAGAAGCCATATATTCGAAGTGGATATCCAACCCTGTCCTTGTGAAGAAGCCTAGCGAAAAATGGAGGGTGTGCATAGACTTCACGAACTTAAATAAAGCATGCCCTAAAGATAGCTTCCCACTGCCAAGGATAGACCAACTTTTGGATTCCACTGTTGGACATGAACTCTTGAGCTTCATGGATGCGTACTCAGGGTACAACCAGATACCCATGTTCCGACCTGATGAGGAGGCCACATCATTCATCATAGACAGAGGACTGTACTACTACAAAGTCATGCCCTTCGGATTGAAAAATGCCGGAACTACATATCAGAGGCTGGTCAACATGATGTTTGCCGAACTCATTGGCAAAACTATGGAAGTCTACGTGGATGACATGCTAGTTAAAAGCCTCCAGGCGAATGAACACATAAGTCACCTTAACCAGACCTTTTACATTCTTAGAAAATATAAAATGAAGTTGAACCCCCTCAAATGCACCTTCGACGTGGCTTCGGGTCAGTTTTTGGGATACATTGTGAACTAAAGGGAAATCTAAGCAAATCCGGTAAAGATTAGGGCCTTGCTAGAAATGAGGTCACCTCAGAAGCCGAAGGAGGTCCAGAGCCTCAATGGTCGGATAGCCGCGCTTAGTCGCTTCATCTCTAGAGCCACTGATAAGAGCCTACCCTTCTTCAAAGTGTTGAAGCAAGGAAAGAAGTTTCAATGGACCAATGAGTGCGAGGAAGCCTTCCAAGTGCAGAAGAAGCACTTAGGAGAGGCGCTTCTGTTATCCAAACCTAAACCACAGGAATCACTACTGCTATACTTGGTGATCTCGAACGAGGCGGTCAGCGCAGTCATTGTCAGAGAAGAAAACAAGCACCAATTGCCGGTATACTATGTCAGGAAAACACTACTCCCAACAGAAACTTGCTACCTAGACATGAAAAAACTGGCACTCGCCCTCATCACGGCGTCAAGGAAACTGAGGCCGTGCTTCCAGGCCCATTCAACTGAGGTTTTCACCTACTTTCCATTGAAGCAGGTGCTGTAGAGAACGGATGCTTTGGGCTGCTTGCTAAAATGGGCAATCAAGCTCAGTGAGTTCGACCTAATGTTTCGACCCTGACATGCCATCAAGGGACAAGCCCTTGCAAGTTTTGTGGCTGAATTTACCATAGCTCTAGAAATGGAGTCGGTAATGGAACCAGCTGAGCCCCCAACATGGAACCTTTTCGTGGATGGATCCTCAGGAGAAACTGGCTCCGGAGTTGGGATCGTCTTGGAAAGCCCGAAAGGCCACAAGCTAAATTGCTCGGTGAGGTTCGGCTTAAAAACCTCAAAAAACGCTGCCGAATATGAGGCCTTTCTACCAGACCTTACACTTGCGAAAGAAATGCAGGTCAGAAGGCTCCTGGTAAGCAGCGACTCTCAACTTGTGGAGAGTCAGGTTAACGGGAACTTTTCTACCAAAGACAGTAGAATGGCTGCATATTTAAAATTGGTCCTGGACCTAGTCCCTCATTTCGAGAGGTTTGAATAGATCCAAGTCCACGCCTCAAGAACACTCATGCAGACGCCCTGTCAAAGTTAGCCAACATCAAAGATTCAGAGCTACTAAAGATTTCCCCATTGAACGCTTGTCGAAGCCCTCTATCTCCAAAGGTGAAGAGTTGTTATGGATAGAAAGTACCCCATTATAGATGCAACCCATCATGACCTATCTCAAGGATCAATCACTACCAGTTTCAAAAAGCGAGGCGAGGAAGTTAAGAAGAAGGGCTGCGCACTTCGTCCTACAAGAGGATGTCCTCTACAAAAGAGGCTTTGCCTCATCACTTCTCCAATATGTAGGAGGGGAAGAAGCCACGTATATACTCAAGGAGATCCATGAGGGAATCTGCGAAAATCAATCTGGAGGAATGGCTCTGGCACACAAAGTATTCTGACAAGGCTACTTCTGGCCAACCCTGAAAATGGATGATTGCCAATTCGTTCGGAAATGTGCTAAGTGCCAACACTTCTAAAATATTCAAAGACAGCCTTCTCAGAGCCTCTCCGTAGTCACCAGTCCGTAGCCATTCGCCAAATGGGGCATCGATTGAATTGTGAAGGTCTTTATCGCATCTGCAAGGAATCCCGACCTGGTACTTTTGAAATTAAAGACAAGACAGGGAGAGTACTACCTCGTCAATGGAACATCGAACACTTGAGGAAGTACTTTCAATGATGAACGTATGTTCCGATCCGATCTCCATGTTGTCTAATAAGTGTTTGTCATGATCCGATCTCATTTGTAACTTCCCTATCTTACTAAGTGCTGAAATTGCCTTAGTGAAGGATGATGTAACTTCTCAAGTAATGATACTTCAGTTCTTTCTATCACATCAGTTAATGAGTTGTTGACTCAGTTCTTCAAAATGTTATTGATCTGAACTCCTTTTATCGACTGGTTATTGGTAAGTGGTGATTAATGTTTGCTTAAGTGCTTAT
>NC_036247.1:8328342-8333595 GCF_002742605.1 Olea europaea var. sylvestris | reverse complement strand
CTACCCCTCCGCCTTCTACTTCACCAACTCCACCTCAGAGGCCTTCTCCCGGGCGGCCCAGACCTCATCCCCATACTGCATCTTCTCCTCAAGGCGCTAGGCCAGGTCAATATTTTTGGCCCTCAGAACTTTGATCAGACCCTCCATCTGAACACTTGTGCTGAGAGCCTTGGCTATGCATGCAGTGTTGGCCGCCACGAGGTTTTCGATAGTGCACAAGGCAGTGTGGTCCTTCCACTCCTCGGTCTAGTACTTGTTATGGACCACTGCAGTCGCTGCTGTCTCGGGAGGTAGAGCCTCCAGCACTTCTTTGATGGGCTCTTCAGTGTTCATGCCCAAAATGTCCACCTCTTTTGTAGGGCGAGCCCTTTTTCTCCTCAACTGCCCCGGCACTTGAGATATGGGAGCGACTGAAAGTGGAGCTTCAGCCGGGGCAGTAAAGGTGACAGGGAAAGCTATGGAGGGTTCAGCAACCTTCTCCCTTAGGGTCACCCCGATTGGGATTGTTGACTGCCTCAGGGCTGGGGGTGGCCTAACCACGGTGGACCCCTTTGAAGGGCTCGTGGCCTTCATGCCCTTCCTTAGCAGATTTGTCGCAAGGTCTTCTTCGACCTCCTCGTCCGTCGGAGGCTGAAGCCTCTTACTGGCATCAACTAGATCCTCCATCTGCTTCTTGTAGGGAGATGAAGAGGTCTTCAAGGCCCTCTTCTTGTTGAAGTTATTGTAAGGGAACAAACAAATTATTACAAGCATCAAGAGGTCGGAAAACCCACGCGACATTTTCACTTCGTAAATCTACCTTGGGAAGCCATCAGATCGTGTGTTACAAAATGAATGTTCTTCCTGATCAGCTCGTGATACGACCTCTTCTTCGCGGGTAGCTGGTAGACGATGCAATTATGTCAAAGTCGTCTGTCGATATCTCACACCGAGGAAGGGCACCTTCAAAACAAAAAGCAAAGAATAGTTAGGATCTGAACCGAAGAAGAATAAACAAAATTGCAATGTAACAGTACTCACTAAGTGTGGAATACTTCTTGGGAACCGTAAGACACACCAGGGGGTTCCTCTCCATTGTCTCCCATCTCCCGACAACCCAGCACTATGAACTCTTCCATTCTTTAATGGAGCTTGGCAGATCGAGTACGAATAGAGTATGGAAACCCCATGAGGTCAAATAATGCCATCCCCTAGTCTTATCCTCCCAACTGCTACCTTAGGGATGTATATGGTCTGAAAAATCGAGAAGGGCATCTCCACCCTTAGCAATGCCTCCTTCCATAACATCCAGGACCCCACCATTTGGCTCCAGAAATTCGGGTTCAGCTAAGTCGGAGCTAACCCATACGACCTCAACACTAGCCTAAAGAAGGGATGGAGGGGAAGCCTAAGTCCAACCCTAAAAAGTGCCTCACACACGGCCACACACCCTGACCTAGGATAGTAGACCCTCTCATCAGGCTCCGATAATATCAGTTCTACACTATCAGGTATCCTATATTCAGCCCTAAGCTACCCAGTTCGGCCTCCTTCAATTTCGACGGGTAATCTAAAGCCCCCCAGTGTTCTAATGTATCTACCAAGCTGTCAAGCCTTCTCCAAATATTTTCCCCCCAGTATCGCCTCAGTAACCTCGCTGGGCATCGCCAAAATAGGCTCATCCACACTCACCACCTCTAAATCCCTTCTCGAAGCACCACTACCAACGGAAGCCATTGCAGAATACAAAAATGTGAAAAAACTTGGAAAATACTTACTGGAACTCAAGAAACTGAGGGACCTACGGTTGGAAAAGACCAACACCCAACGTGATATTGTTGAAAACTGGAAATGTGGCTGGAGAACGGTTGTGCAACGCCGGAGAACGCAAGAATCTTGAGAGGAAATGGATTTTCTGATTTCGAAAAAGTAAAAAACTCCCAAAATGCTCAAGTTCGCCTTTTATAGAGCGTCCCACCGATCTCCATCGTTGAATTCAAACACAATCAATCTAGACCGTCCATTACATCATAAATCTGAGCTGTTAATACGAAATGCCAAATTTGATCTACGCCCAAGATCAAGCTGTGACCCTTACGCTCGTATAGAACGTGTCGCCTCGATCACCATCAGCCTTCTATAATAAGTAACCGTAGCAGCCTTTTTATGGAATGGGCATTGCACCCAACTGTAGCCTTAGAAATACGCGACAGCTGTCAAATCATTTGATGTCAGAAATGTTCGCCTCGAATCGAAATCGTCAGCTTTACAAAGTTTAGACGCACCTGACGCGAAGTTTTCTATGGATCATCGCCTCGGTAGTTGCGTTCCTCCTAAGCTTTACAAAGATTTAGCCATCTCACAACGCGTCGTCCCCTAAGGGTCAGCGCATCGATGCAGATGAGTTCCCCACTCAACTTTACAAAGCTTAGACGCACCTGACGCGGAGTCCCCTGTAGGTCATTGCCTCGGTAGCTGCGTTCCTCCTAAGCTTTACAAAGATTTAGCCATCTCACAACGCGTCGTCCCCTAAGGGTCAACGCATCAGTTTTACAAAGCTTAGACGCACCTGACGCGGAGTCCCCTATGGATTATCGCCTCGATAGCTGCGTTCTTCCTAAACTTTACAAAGATTTAGCCCTCTCCTAAAGTATTGTCCTGTGGGTCAATGAATCGGTAACGGATGAGCACAAAAATCCACACACAAGCTTTCGACCCATCTACACACTTCGTCCTTCCACGCCAGTTTTCTATCACAAACCAAGGCAGGCATACTCGATCGGGAAAACAAGTCCACCCATGATATAAATATTCATGCTTGAACTTGGGGGGACCACTGTTACGCCCCTATCTGAACCACTTTGGAATTTTCACCACTGTACCATACGAGGTGTAGACCACCAACCCAAAGTGTTTTCAAAATGACTCCTTTCACCAAAACAATCCTACCGAACCGGCCAAAGCCCAATGCATTCCAATGTTCTCCTTCAACCGCCACTTTCAGAAAGAGATCTATGTCAAGACCCTCTCTGCCCCCAAGGCGTAATTGATTTGACGTCTCCAAGGGTCTAGTTGATATGACGTATCAACTTTATGTCAACTCAACTCAGGAGAAGTTATTACTCGGCCACTCTATAAACGCGACTGATTGACGCTTATGAGTAGACGCTTCACACCGTCAGATACATATACGTGTCCCACATCCAACGGTTCTTCTCACCTATAAATACCCAAGGTTTGACAAGACGCAAAGGTAATGAAACTCTTGCAACTTAGCTCTCCATAACAAGAAAATATATATAATCTCCTCTCCGCTCTCTTGCACAACTCGGGCACTGTTTCGATCACCGAATACTAATTTAACCGTCGGAGTGTATGTGGCCGCCACCACCTCAGCTGGTTCCGGCCGTTTGCGTCTGACTGTGTGTTGATTGTGCGGAGAGAGAATCACGTGGAGTAGCTATCGGTTGGCCACATAGGAGGTTCAATTCACGAGGTCAACATTAACATTTACATTTACCTCTACCCTTCAAATTATAGATATGTTGAAGTTAGATGACAACTATTGAAATATCTAAACTTGTGAATTAGGTTTTATTTTTATTTTTTTCCTTGTTTTCAACACTCCTACGAGTTTGAACCATTTTGTATTCAAATTCTAGTCTAATCATATAACTATTTGAAGTAAACTTTAATTTATTAGCTATTTTAATACAACAATCTAGATTTTCCCAACTTGTGATGCTCATGCAATGACATTAATATATAACGACTGAGTGTATGTCAGCACTTCAAAATAAATTAATCAGAAAATTTAGATATCCTTCAAATTGGTTGATTTCAAAGGGCTGTTACATAGTGTATTGTATAAGTGCAGAAATTTCATATTATTTTTTAGATTATAATATAAAGTATTATTTAGTCACTCACAAACAATTTGTTAAAAGATACTCAATGCAATTAATTCACAATACAAAGACTTCAAAATCAATAGTGTAACTAAGTAATTATTCTTTCATATATCAATTTTAAATTTCTATTCAACAATTTGTAAATTTTTAGGGCATAGATTAACACATACTATACGACTCGAACTCAAATCCAATATGTTGCAAAACTAGATTTTAATTGGAAGCTAAAGAAGAAGAAAAATATCAACAACTTCATAGAGTTAGACATTTATATTTAGATATTTTTATTTCAATGGGATTTTGGACAATATTAATCAATTTCATTGACTTTTTTTCTTTAATTAATTTCAAACTTTCAAATTGAGATGTTGTTACTGACCACATGAAAGGGCCACGTGGAAATACCTTGTGCACACACGTGGCATTCAATCAAGAATAAAGGAAAGTATATTTGTTGAGGTCCTACTGCTAAAGTGCTCTCATAAAATAGTCGAGGTCCTACAGCTGAAGTGCTCCCATCGCTTAGTTGAAGTGCCTTTCTCCCTTCTGCCGAACTCCTTCACATCCGAAGTCCATAATTTTCAAAAGTGGTTTTGATAAGTGTATCTTTAGGACTAATTGATGTGACATTCTCATTATATAGATGTCAAGAATGTCAACCTACGAGACTAGGGCGGCTAAACCCTTGTCAAATGTCTTCAATGTAATTAGTGTGAGATAGGATGTCGCAATACCCAGGATTAGCAGATAAGGCCACGTGAATCTGATTCAACGATGACCAAGTTGACTTGGCCACTATAAATAGCGGTCTTTGTAATATTTTAAAGGGATAGATTTTCATACATAGAAATGAACATTGTTCTATCTTTGCGTACTTTCCTCTCACTACATATTTCCTTCTTCACATACATTTTCAATAGTGTACGCCTTGTTTATACGCTTGAGTATATTTAATCGATAACCGGACATTTGATTGGGCTTACAATCAACATCTTAAGGAATTCATCCACGTGTGCGTGATTTTGAAATGACACCTATTGGTACATTTTTGGAGGTCATCAAATTGGTGTCATCTGTGGGAAGTCAAGACAGTTAACCACGAAGATCCATGAAGAAAGGCCGGTGATATTAGTCCAAAAGAACCCTATGCCTTTGAACAAAAGAAGGTATCCTTGAAGAAAGGATTATCTAAGGGGAACAGCTTGTTTGGGACATTATTCTATATCTTGCATTGATTTCTCTTCCCTGGTTTTCTATGGAATATTTCTCTCATTTTCATATTTTTTTTAAGACTTGTATGGTGTATTACAATTCGAAGCCTAGATAAGTACATTTATCTAATTCGATAAAGTTAAAAAGTTAT
>NC_036247.1:8317633-8323814 GCF_002742605.1 Olea europaea var. sylvestris | reverse complement strand
TTGCACTTTGGTTAATTATTGTGCTTAGAAGACAAGATTTTGAGTATTTGGGAGGTTTTTCTTTGTATTTTTTGTTTTCTTGAAATATATAACTTCAGATTCTTCTCAATAAAGCTGTATGTTTGATTGAGCAAATTCCAAAATCCTTCTTTTAAATTCGACCCAGCAAATTGAATTCCTCTGTATCGGCCAAATTTTGAGTTTGCTCGATTATTTAATGCAAGACAGGGACAATTTAGGAAAAGGAGATAGATTTACATCCTCTGGTTCAAGTGATGCCAGAGATCAGAGAGTACAATGGCAAACCACTGTCTTATGTAACCGGCGGCGAAGAGGAAGAGCTAGGCTGCAAGCTCTTCAAGAAGTACGAGCTGGGAAAGCTCCTGGGTTATGGCGCCTTCGCCAAGGTGTACCACGCGCGGGACTTACGCACTGGCGAGAGCGTGGCCATTAAGGTAATGAGCAAGCAGAGGATCCTCAAAAAGAACCTCACCGCACACATTAAGAGGGAGATTTCTATATTGCGCCAGCTGCGCCACCCCCATATCGTGCGCCTCCATGAGGTCATGGCCACCAAGACCAAAATCTACTTCGTCCTAGAATTCGCCAAGGGCGGTGAATTGTTCGGGAAAATCGCGAAAGGCCGATTCAGCGAGAACCTCAGCCGCAAATATTTCCAGCAGTTAATATCAGCCGTGGAGTACTGCCACTCCCGCGGCGTTTTTCACCGCGATTTGAAGCCGGAAAACCTATTACTTGACGATGACTGGGAACTCAAAATCACGGATTTCGGACTATCCGCTGTATCGGAACAGATCCAACCCGACGGCCTCCTCCACACACTCTGCGGAACCCCCGCCTACGTGGCGCCGGAAATACTCGCAAAGAAGGGCTACGACGGCGCAAAAGTCGACATCTGGTCATGCGGAATCATACTGTATGTATTAAATGCGGGTTACTTGCCATTCAACGACCCGAATTTGATGGTGATGTATAGGAAAATCTGCAAAGGACAATTCCGGTGCCCCAAATGGACATCTCCGGAGCTAAAGCGGTTCTTAACCCGTATCCTGGACCCGAACCCGAACACCCGCATTACCATTCAAGAAATGATCAATGACCCGTGGTTCAGAAACGGGTACGAGGAGATTAAATACCCAACCGACAATGAATTTGAATTCAAGAATTCCAGCGAAGGGGAGGAGAAGGGTTTTCTGAATGCCTTTGATATAATCTCATTTTCTTCCCGTCTCGATCTGTCCAGTTTGTTCAGTAACAAAGGGAATCGAATTGATGGTGAAACGTTTATCTCAAAAGAGCCACCCGAGAGAATAATTGAGAAAATTGAGGCGGTGGCGAAAGAGGAAGAACTGGTAGTGGCAAAGAAGGGATTAGGCGTGAGACTGCAGGGGCAAAATGGGAATTTTATGGTGGTTGTTGAGATTAACCGGTTAACGGAAGAGCTGGTGGTGGTGGAGATGAAAAGCCGTGGATTTGGACGTGATATATGGATAAAGAAATTCAAGCCACTACTCAATTCTTCACCGGGACACGTAGCCGGTGACTGAAAAGTGATTGCAATTTCACGTGGGAACAAAGGACAGCAATTGTGCCATATTTTTAAACAATTGACCGCTTTTTTGTAGTGTTACATTTTATCTTTGTCCGTTGTTAAGAAAATCGTACATGGTACAATTATAACTTTATAAGAATCTCTGACAAAGATTAGGGAAACAATTTTCCCGTCAAAAAACTATTTGCCCGGTTTGTTTTTCATTTTTTCTCTATTAAAATAAAAGATATGATTGTTATTCATCACATCAAATCATCAAATTTAAATTTTTATTTCTTGTGTAAGATCCATAATAATTATATTTTTCATTCTTATTTTTGCAAAAATGAAAAACAAACGTCCCCTTGGTATGAAATGAGAAAAATAAAAAAGAAAATATAAGTCAATAAATTTGTGTGTATTATAAAGCATATATATTTTATAAAGGAAATTATAAAAAAAATATTTATTTTGACATAATCATTTATAAAAGTGTTCAAAATTTTTCAATGTTCATTTTTGTAATTATTTGAATGAGAGTATCCCTAAATAGTTTCTATGAGAAGTTATATTAAAATGATATTTTCGATATTTTAAATATCGTTCTCAGTATTTGAATTCGTTTATATTTCAAAAATATATGCATCAAATCATAATATTAAATGTTCTTGACATTTCAAACGTTGTTCTCGACATATTAAATGTCTGGAATGACATTTCTTTACACTTTAAATATTATTATCGACATTTCTGTGTCTAGCATTAATTGTGATTTGACGTATGCAATATAAAATTATTTATTCTTTCACTAAGGATAAAATAAATATTTGATATCAAATTTGGCCATTTTTTAAAAGATTATCAAAAGTGGACTTTTTTAATCGACATATGTAAAATTTGACATTTTTGCAAATGCCCTAACTTTATAGTTATAGGGTCCAAAATAAGAATTACAATTAGAATAAAATATATAAAATCTAAAGCTCCGTCTGGCCCTCATTAAATTATATTACATTACATTTCATTTTTCTCTCTTATTTTCAACTACATAATTTTTCATAAAATAATATTACATGTAAATCGAAAACTTTTCATTCTTTTTAATCACTCATTTTTCAAAAAAACACTATTTCATTCGTTTTCATTTCCAAAAAATGAGGGCTAAACTAGGTGAGACTTATCTAATATCATGATAATACTAAATAATCGTTGATAATTATCTCATTATTTTACAGCACTTCCCATTTTATGATAACTATCTCATTGAAACCTTGTTTGCCAAAAAATTTGATGGGGCAAAAATGTCAACAAATAAAAAAAAGAGTACAAATAATTTTAAGTAATAAATACTTCCTCGTTAAAAGCTTACCAAGAAAATTCAATGGGACAAAACATGATCGAAGAAAAAAGAGTAGAACTGCTTCCCTAATTTAATTCTTGTATCAAGCTATCCATATCTCGTATATCAGTGTCTTCAATATTACAATTTTTAACAAAGTATGTTTCATGTTCATGTTGTCTTGTATAATTTTCAAATAACACCATCCGTCTTCAAAAGAGATATTTATCGTCATTTAAAGATTTTAGTAATATGATGATTAAAAAAAAATAACTCTTGTTAAAACCTTATTAAGGACATTATTGCATAAAGAAAACGTCTCACTAAAATCTTTTTAAGAAAAAGCCGTGAGAAAATCCTAATGAAGGAAAAAGAATACATTATTCTTTTGAGTATTGTATAAAAATTGTTTCATTAAAAATCTTGTCAAGAAAATTGAATAAGACAAAATATTGGTCAAGGGAAAAAGAGTACAATGCGTATTTACCCTTTCTCATACAATATCACTTGAATTATACTTTAGATATATTAAATCCTTTCAAAATAGTATCAAAACTATATAAGATAATTGGCTATAATCACATTTATTACACAAAGCATCAAATTTTATGCATTGTCACGCTAATGAAATCGAGACTGTGATTACATCGATCACATGATAACTTATTTATTTATACAAGTCTTCGCAACATTTATTATGTAAAAGGGTCGTACATTTTGTATTACGATTTTATTTTATTTTTTCATTTTCATTTCGCATAAGTATACACTTTTTGATGTTCGGAGCGTAAATCTAAAAATTTCAGGTGTTTCTTGTAAATTCAATTTAGTATGATCATATCATTTCATTTGATCAATCATTACTTCGATTGATGACAAATTTATTTCAAAATCCTCGATATTTATAATATGATTCAGTATATCACGTGCAAGAATATCGTTGACAATTTTTTCTTTCGATTCTATTTCTTTTCTAGATATAACTTATTGAGATATCTCAATTTTCAACATATCAAGTACATTAACTTCTTTCAGAATTTAGTATTTTGTTATATCTTTACTTATAAAAAATATATGCATCCTTAATGAGATTATCTTTACTGATTGCTTCATTTTCGTTTGAAGATTTTTTATATTAGAATCGAATACCATTACACTTTAAATGTATTATAAATATATCAAATATAATACTAACAAAATGTCCTCCTAGGATATCAATTCGTGTTGGAGCAATTTAAACTAGTGCGTAAGATATTGTTGATCTCATTGGTCAATAAATGCATCTAAACAAAATTTTTTTTCGAACTTCTAGTTCAAGTGATCTTTTGCGAGGATTTAAATAATGATGCATTTGTACATTATTTTTAATTTCTTAATTCCCTCCAAAATGTTAAGAGAATCGTTCAATCAAATTGACAATCATTTTTCGAGTGTCATAAAATATCACGCATTTGGGATAAATGTTCAAACTACGCATTTATTCTCAATATTCTTTACTTTTGACCTCAATGAAGTGTGATTGATCAATTTTACATATACTGCACTATCAAAATAATTAGATGAAAAAAATAAGATCTGATTATTAGCCAATTATAATAGGAAAAACTGTAATATTGACACGACGCGTGATATAATTTCGTAAACAAAAAATGGAAAATCCTCTGTTCTCAACAAAAAAAAAAGCACGAAACCCACCAACATCTATTCTCATACAGTCTTGACAACCAGGTATTATCATGCAAATCATATGTGTCGATCATTACCCTCTAACCTTCTTCAAAATCTTGAACAAATTGTGAATCATAAACCAAATTGTGAGTAGTACAGAAAATCAAACCCTTATCAACATAGTATCCAAACTTTTTTGGTAACTTTTTCAGTATGTACGACAAACATCATCTATGCTTCATATAAGGGAACACGATTTCAATTGCATTTTGTACAGCTTTGTCTTGATCTGTAATTAAACCCTAAGGAACTTCGACGTGCATACACTGCAGCCAAGTCCTAAACAACCAAACAAATGTATCTGTATTCTTATTTGACACAAGTCCACACCGAGCAGGGTCGATTATCCGTGATGATTAATATCAACAAATGGGGCAAACGACATATCATACTTAGTGGTGAGGTATGTGATATCAAATGTTTCAATATCACCAAACTCCTTATAAGTCTGTCTACTCCTATTATCTACCCAAAACACATTTTTTAACCTCGAATCTTCATCCAAATCCATATTAAAATAAAAATTGGAGCAACTAGCTTGCACTTTCGAAAAGTAGGATTGTATTGTTATTGCTTCTCCTTCTCCTTCTCCTTCTCCAAGTCTAAGACACGGAACTTGTTCAACATAGTTTCGACAATCCTTTTCCATACATGTTATATTTTCGTATCCACCTGCTTCGACTACTGCAGAGTTGAAACTTTTATGTAATGGAACTCCTGCCATATCATTCACTTCCAGGCGCCATTTAACATGTGCGCTCAACTCTCGATTGCATCAATATAACCGGGATTTTGATGGAATTGTTTTATGATTACGCTCGAGGTTTACTGCGTTAATTCTCCAAATTCCACGACTATCCATAGATGCAATCAGGCTTGCTTTACAACCTGTCTGAATGGTTGGTTGCAGTTTCAAAGAACCACTTGTAGTACTGCTTCTTTTTCCTTCTCGACTACATGTCAATGTGACATATCTCACAATACCGTCGTTGTCCTTTTTTGAATTTCTTTTTTTGACTGGAAAACCTTCGGCATATGCATATTTTTTGTAGTAATCAAACAATTCATTTTCATTGTTGAACTCCATATCGACCTCGGGCGCTTGCAAAGGTGCATCATCTCTTACTACAACGTCATCACCCAACAAGTTCACATTCTCGGCAACACTCTCAGACTTAGATTCTACCAAAATAAAGTCATCCCCATTGTCCAAGATATCTTTCCCTACAACATAAAAGCAGTTACAATGTTAATGGTAATGGTGTAAAGTAATCAGTAATTGATATAAGATACTCATTCCAAGTTATATGAAACATTTGAGAGGAGGAAAATATTGTTGTCGGGTCAAATTGATTGCTGCCATTTTCTTGGAATACCATAAACATTAATGAATTGGAAAATTGATTTTTTTTTCTCAATAAATGTAAACTTTCAGCAACTCCCAACACATCTTTTTAGAGAAGAAAAATATTTTTGCCGGTTTAAATTGATTGCTATCATTTTCTTGGAATACAATAAACATCAATGAACAAGAAAAATGATTTTTTCACTATAAAAGTAAA
>NC_036247.1:8259627-8317367 GCF_002742605.1 Olea europaea var. sylvestris | reverse complement strand
ACCAAACACAATGAGATCTATTGGATGGGAATCGAAATAATTTAATTTTCCGCTGTGCATGTATAAGTAGATTCCCAACAGCACCTGCAATCAATCACAAATCATTAACTCTTTACTTTTTAGTCATAAAAAATAAAGTCATCTAGAGAAAGTGCTATTTTTGTTATTTGATTGTTAAGGTTTTTCTTTCGTTAGGTTTTTATTTTAACATGGATTAGGGTTTTCATTGAAATTTTTTCTTGTTATTAATTAATAAAATTTCGCCGAGTTTCTCTTAATTAATTATATCATAGTATTTTACACATTTAAATTAACGAGATTAAATTTGTATTCTTGAACAGTGCACAATTTAATTTTCTTGGAATTAGAAGATAGAGGATTTAAATTATTAAAACGTGTAAACTTTTGTCGTCTGCTTCTGTTGACACATAAATATTCAGCCCAAATCGAACGGCCCAAGGAATGAAGCCCAATTGGAGGATCCCCAAATCAGATAGCCCAGAGAACGAAACCCAATCAGACAATTTAGGATGAATGGAATACCATGCAGTCCCCCAGAGCTACTACTCTATTCTTGCCCAAACCTTCGAGTCGCCCAAGGTCTTAGCAAACATGAAGTGTTATGGTTATCAAGAAGCACAGTTATCAAAGCAGTTATTAAGCAGCCCTATCATGTTCCACGATTCAAGGAATTCAATTGAAAACGGTTGAACGACAAAGAGTAATGACAACAGTTAGAAAAGGTAGTTCCATGACAAGTTGGCCATTACGAGGAAAGTGGGCAGTTATAGAACGATCAAGCAGTTTTTAGGCGGTTATCATCCAGGGAGTATAAAAGGAAGAAAAGACATAGAGCAAAAGACCGAATCAAAAATACTCGAATAGAGAACATGTAATTTTAAATTTCTTAGTTTAGATTTAAACACTTCTTTCAGTAACTCGTGTGCTTGCGCTCATTGGAGGCATTCTGTTTTTACTTTCCGATTGTAAAGTCATCGCCAATAAATAACACCCATTTTTGGGATTTTGTCTTAAGAGGTTTGTTCCTTACACAATCGTCTGATCTTTTTTTAATTGTTAGCGACTAACTCGCGCAAAACAATTTGGCACGCCCAGTGGGACAGTGGTGTTTGGTGTTGAAAATACAAAATGTGAAACAATATGGCTCAGAGATCCGATAAAGAAGCAGCAAGTCAGGGAGGAGTCCAGTCTGTGATCGAGCGATATGAGAAGCAGCATGCCTCTCCACGAACAGATGGACAGAATCAGAGCAGTAACAGTCGTTACGAACCAATGACAGAGTTGAGTCCTCGAACTATGCGTGCACTACTTGGAGATCTCACACAAGATGTCGTTGAACATGTAAATCTTCGAAATATTCATAATATGGAAAGATTTACCCAAAATGGGAATATATATTATGACAATATGGCCAAACAACTAAACATTTTGAACGAAATAATGAATAAGTTAGTACGCCAAATATGTCAACCGGTTCTGCCTCTTGCAAACTACTTTCAAACTAGGACAATTGTGGGACATAATCCCTTGGTCCTAAATCCGAACCAAGGGGTAGAACCACTTTTTGGTCCCTCTACTTCAAACCAAGGGGGTGGTGCAGTGCTAAATCAGAACAATGGTAGTGGTACATCTAACTTGGGGGGTAATCCAAATGTAAGAGATAATGTCATAAACAATGGGCAGAATACCCCACGTGTTAATGAGGGAATAGATGTTCAGGCTAATGGTAATGGTCCAAATCATGGTAACTTTGTTGCCAATCAAGGACCAAACATCAGGTCTCATGCAAATCAACGGGTTAACCAACCCGTAGGAATTCCATATGACCCCAACGTCATGTTGAGGAATCAGATTATGAAAATCGTACAGGATCAGATGGCTTTTGGGGTGCGTCCTGTCATTAGGCTAACTTATACAAAGTCATATCCTGATTGGGTAGACCAAGCATATCCATGGCCTAGAGGATATAAAGTGCCAGAATTCTCACTGTTTACCGGTTTAGGGAAGGTGTCTACTTTAGAACATATATGGCGATTCACATTGCAAAGTGGTGATGTAACTGATTACCATAAAATGAGGGTTTTCCCTAATTCATTAACAGGAGTAGCTTTCTCCTGGTTCATCAACTTGCCAGCGAACTCTGTTCAAACATGGCAACAATTGGAACAATTATTTCACGCTCAGTTTTATAAAACTGAGTCTGAAGTTATTTTGGCTGATTTGGCGAATCTACGTCAAATGTCAAACGAATGGGCAGAAAGTTTTCTCCAAAGGTTCAAGACAGCAAGAAGCAAGTGTTTTATACCTCTGCCCGAAAATGAATTTGTCAAAATCGCTCAGGGTTGCTTGAGCTTTGATTTAAAAAAGAAATTCCAAGACAAGAAATTTCTCGATCTTTTCCAGTTGAGTGCGAATATGATTAGGTATGAACGACTGATAAGAGAAGAAGAGCAGATGAAAAATTCTAGTAAAGGGACTTATTACAAAGACCCAAATTTTGACGTTCATACCATCAGCGACGAGTCATACGATCAAGCCGAAATGTGTTTGGCCGAATTGGTCAAAGGAGACACGTATACTTGTCCTATAATGGCTACGCCTAGACCATCGGGCAAGGATGAGCCCATGAAAGATGGAAACATAAAGGCTAGAACGTTCTCGTTCGATGTAACCAAGGCTGACCTTATATTTGATAAATTATATAGGGATAAGTAAATAAAGTTGAGAGATAAGCATAAATTGTCAAACCCTGAACAAATTAAGGGTAAAAAATATTGTAAATGACATAATGCATGGTCACATTTGACTAATAATTGCTTGGTTTTTCGTCATGTATTGCAGGATGCCATTGAATCAGGACGAATTACGTTTGACGATAAGAAGACGATGGCAGTGGATAAAAATCCTTTTCCACAACCACTTGGAGTGAACATGGTAACGGCTGGTTTCAAAAACAAGTTGCCAAAATTCAAGTTGGTCATAGATGATGGAGAAGAGGACCCTGGACCACATCCCAGTGTCTTTGAACGAATCAAGGGGAAGGAGCCAAAAAGGGACGAAAACATTCTGTGTGCAAGATGTGAAAGAGAAGTGAGAGGGAACACGGAGAAACCAGGGATATGGCAGCATCCCCATCACCCTACTTTCTTCCCAAACACTCAGCCTAGTAGAGGGCGAGGTACATCATTCTATAGAGGACCGCCTCTTGAGAAGCAGTTCAGGGCAGTAGATAGTGGGAGAACCTTCAGGCCGCAACCCTGTCGGCCAAATGTATGACATTTGTTCCAATATAATGCAGGGAGGGCAATACCCTTCGATGAGATGACTAGAACCCAGTGTTTCCAGCGAAACTATGGACGAATGATGAGGCAGCAACAGGGAATGCCACATCCTAAAGCGCCTAAACTACTCGAGGTAGCCAATCAAAATGTTCTCGAAGATAATGAAGACATCGGTACAGATGAATCAATGAAAGAACTGCCAGAAACTTCTTTTGAGAGATCAAATTTTGAGCGAGACAGAAGGGATGGAGAAAATCCAGATCAGCCCCTTACTATCCAGTTCGGTACGTTACCTCCTGTCGTGGCTAATAATTACTTACTGGCCAATGAATTTAAGAATAAATAAAAAGAAGAAGAAGAAGGAGGACAACGAAGGAGATGCTTGCGTACTAGAATGTGAAGAAGGCCAGACTTCTGGAGAGATCGAAGAAGAAATCGACCTAGAAGCAGAAAGAAGAAGGAGATGAGTATCGCATAGTACTCTGTTGAAGCAACTACATCGAGAGGGAGTTCGCGAAGTAGACTTGTTGGGAGAACCATCTGGGTGTCCTTTCAATTTTTACGTACTGTACGGGATGCCCAAAAGGAAGAAGAGAGTACCTCGCTTTGAAAAGTATGGATCGCCTCCAAGAATAATGCCCCCTCCCACAGGTTGGGTAACTGATGAGGGAGCATTAGAAAACAGTAAGGAGGAAATTCAGGAGACAGAGGCTCAGCGCGATATGCTGCACGTCGACTTATCACAGGGGAATAATTCGACAGAAAACAAGCAGGAAGTTGAAATAGAAGCTGCCAAAAAGGTTATTTTTAAGCGGCCAGCCATGAAATTGACTAAACACTTGAGGCCATTGTACGTTAAAACTCTAGTTAACGGCGTCCCTTTGGCAAAAGTGCTTGTCGACAATGGAGCAGCTATAAACACCATTTCATTTAGGATGATGAGGAAATTTGCAAAGACAGAGGGTGACATGATTCCAACAGAAGTCATCCTTACGAGTTTTAATGGAGGAGCAACTTCAGCTAATGGAGTTATGCCATTGGACATAACTATAGGGACAATTACTAGGACCACAGTCTTCTTTGTAATAAATAGTCCTACTAGTTACAATGTGTTACTAGGAAAAGATTGGATACACGGAAGTCGCTGCATACCCTTATCACTCCATCAATGCCTGGTCTTTTGGAACAACAAGGGTGAAGCAGAGGTGGTGCAGGCCAATCATAGGCCTTTTGTCGCAGAAGCAAACTCAGTGGAAATGTTCATGTACGAAGGAAACTATGGACCTGTCAGGATAGTTCAAGATGGGAAAGAAACTCAGACCGTCACACAGAGTGAAGAGCCATTTTCAGTGGACGCACCCACTGAAATATTCAGCCAAATGAGACCAAATATAGTGGTGTTAGAAGAGCCAGTAATTGGCAAAAGAATAATCAAGGAGTCTTGAATGACTTTTAAGCTACAAAAGCAAATGGCCGATATTCAGGCCTTCAAAGTCAGATTAATGGCTTTCAATAAAGAATGCAAGGACAAAACGAAAGAAGAGACAGCCCTAAGAGCGCTGAAAGACAAATGGGCAGTATTCGAGATAGAACAAAGCATTGGCCGAGAAGTCAACAATGTGGACTGTTTAGAAGAAGAAGTACTTACAAGGGATCTGGACGACGAAGTGATGCAGATCATCAAACCTGGATACGCTCAAGCACAAGGCCCTCTGATCAAAGTAAATATTGGCAATGGCGGAAAAGATCTTCTAAAAAAGAATGGTAAACTAAGGGTGTGCATAGAATTTAAAAATTTAAACATAGCTACACCCAAAGATGAGTATCCAATGCCCACGGTGGATTCTTTAGTAGACTCAACTGCCAGACACGTCATATATTCTTTTATGGATGGGTATTCAGGATACAATCAAATTTATATAGCTGAAGAAGACATACACAAACTGCCTTTAGATGCCCTGGGTCTCTAGGATGTTTTGAATGGATGGTCATGCCTTTCGGCCTAAAAAATGCAGGAGCAACTTATCAAAGGGCAATGAATTTAATCTTTCATGATATGATAGGCAAGTTCGTTGAAGTTTATGTAGATGATATAGTGGTCAAATCCATTAAAGAAGAGGACCATTTCGAACAGTTAAGATGTTCGTTTGAGCGAATGAAGTAATATAAGCTAAAGTTGAATCCCTTGAAATGTGCATTTGGTGTTAATGCAGGGAATTTTCTTGATTTCTTGGTACACAAAAGAGGGATTGAACTTGATAAAAATAAAGCGATGGCCATTTTAGAGGCTAAACCACTTAGCAACAAAAAAGAATTGCAAAGGTTTCTAGTCCAAGTAAACTTTTTAAGATGCTTTATTTCTAACTGTGTAGGGCGAACTGAAATCTTTTCGCCGCTCTTAAAGCTGAAAAGTCAGGATGAATTTGTCTGGAAAGAAGAACATCAAAAGGCTTTTGAAAGCCTGAAGACATATTTATCAAGTCCACCAGTGTTGGTGTCACCAATCCAAGGACGGCCAATGAAAGTGTACGTATCAGCTAAAAAAGAATCAATAGCTGGAATGGTCGCTCAGGAAGACCAATTTGGTGAAGAAAGGGCAATTTACTACTTAAGTAGGCGGTTAACAAAATGTGAATATAATTACTCTGCTATCAAAAAATTATGTCTTGCATTGTATTTCACATGTACAAAATTAAAGGCTTATTTACGGCCCGTAACCGTTTATTTAATTTCTAAAGTAAATTTAGTTAAATATATGTTCTCTCGCCCTATTTTACACCAAATGGTAGGCCTTTGGACATTAGTTTTATCAGAATTCGAGATACAATATTTACCTCAAAAGGCAGTCAAAAATCAGGCTTTGACTAACTTTCTAGCCGATCATCCATGCCTTGACATGCCTGAAGAAATTGAATTAGAAATCAATTCGTTTGAGCTAAAACCTTGGGTGTTGTATTTTGATGGGTCAAAAACCTCTAAAGGTGCAGGAGTAGGAGTAGCATTGATTAATCATTTAAGGATTTGCTACAAGTTCGCGTTCACTTTAGACAGGATGTGCACCAACAATCAGGTCGAATATGAAGCCTTAATCGTAGGCCTAGAACTAATGATAGATATGGGGGTAAAAAATGTGATCGTTAGGGGCGATTCTCAATTGGTAATTCACCAATTGATTGGTGATTTTAAATGCCAAAGTGATTCCATTATAAGTCAATATGAGATCGCCCAAGAATTGTTAGAAGAATTCGACCAAGTAGAACTTCAATGCGTTAATAGGATATATAACGACGTGGCAAATGAGTTGGCCCAAATGGTCTCAGAGTACTCAAAGTTTTTGAATTGGAAGTCTACTTGTGAATATGGAACCATATTGCCCGTGACCCAAAGAAGGGCGAGAAGGATTGAACTTCACTGCATACAAGATGGAGATGCAATGGACTGGAGAACAGAGATTAAAAGGTTCCTTAAAGAACCTAATAGAGGGATTAGTAGGAAAATGAAGCTGTGTTTGCTGAACTATACACTAATAGATGAAAAGTTGTTTAAGAAATGCTCTGATGGTGTATTGCTGAAGTGTGTAAATTTGCAAGAGGCCAAGACGATCATGGCTGAGGTGCACGAAGGGATATATGGAGCTCATCAAGCTGGCCAAAGGATGAGATGGTTAATTATTAGGAGTGGTTATTTTTTGACAAAGATGGGAGAATTATGCGTTCAGTATGCAAAGAGTTGTTTAGCATACCAAAAGCATGGTCCGATACAAAGGGCGCTAGCACGAGAGATGGTACCTATTATTAAACCTTGGCCGTTCAAGGGTTGGGCGATAGACCTGATAGGGAAGATTTATCCCCCATCGTCCAAGCAACATACTTTTGTTATAGTTGCAACCGACTATTTCACCAAGTGGGTAGAGGCGGTACCTTTGAAAAAGATCACCCAAAAGAATGTCATAGAGTTTATCCGTGATCACATCATTTATAGGTTTGGAATTCCACAAACGTTGATGGTAGATCACGGAACATCTTTGAATGGGGATCAAGTGAACAAATTTTCGAATGAGTTTGGGGTTAAATTAGTAAACTCCACACCATATTACGCTCAATCCAATGGACAAGCAAAATCTTCTAATAAGATTCTAAAAAATATAATCAGAAAGATGATAGATGAAAATGCCAGAAATTGGCATGAATGTCTGAATAAGGCCTTATGGGCTTATAGAACATCACCTCAGTCAAGTACCAAAATTACTCCTTTCCAACTTACTTATGGACAGGAGACTATTTTGCCTATGAAAATCAACGTGCAATCAATTAGAGTGTGCTTGCAACATAAGTTAAATGATGATGAGTATACCGAATCACTAGTTCAAAATTTATTGGGGTTGGACGAATTAAGGTTCAAAAACAAAGAATGACTAAGTTTTATAATAAAAAAGTCATAGTCAAGTCGTTCAGCCTGGGCGAATTAGTTTGAAAGACGATACTCCCTTTGGATAACAAGGATCCAAAGCACGGGAAGTGGTCGCTCAATTGGGAAGGACCATACAAAGTAAACAGTGTGTTGCCCAATGGAGCATATTATTTGGAAAATTTAGATGGCACCAAGCACGTGAGATTCATCAACGGTAAATATTTGAAAAAATATGTTCCTTCTTTTGGGAAAGTGAACAGATAAAAGTGTAATCAAAACATGTTGAATGATTAAGGATAAAAAGGTCAGAGCGAAATACGTTCAAATAAATTCCTTTATTATCAAACGTTCATTACAACGTTGCAAGATACAAATAATAGATGCTCTACAAGCTCCAATTAAAAGTAAGCTAATCTTCCGATCGATCGTCGAGTAAGAGGGTGGACTGGCCTCGCACCACCTTCCTAAATGCATCGCTGCAATGGCGGGCATGAGAAGCACTCTCAGCAAGCAAGATGGCCCGCAAGCATTCCAAAAATTGCCTTTAATCATCGAACCCCTTGTAAAGAACAAAGAGACGATGTGAAGAACTTTGATGGAAAAACTTCGCTGCTAGCCAAAAAATATTTCCTATACTTCCCATACCAAAGGTGACATCAAGACAAGTAGTAAAATGGGCGGACCAAACAATCCATTTTTATAGAAGACGAAGGTTTTGGATTGATTGTCAGAATGCCAAACAATGGCAGCAAATTAGTTTCGAAGAAGAAAATGAAAATGAAGATGGAATATGGAAAGTGCGAAACATACGTGCATTTATAGGGGGGTGGAGATGAAGAGACAGAATATGAGCAGCCACATTCTGCCTAGTAAATGGAATTAAGTAGCCCAAAGTCTTGGGAAAAGAGGTGAAAATATCAAGAGAAAATGTGCAAGATTTTTAACACAAAGCAGTTAAATGCTTGAAGGATTGGCGATTAAAAGACAAACGTCAAATAAATGCACAAGAAGTTAACATAGATGTTCATTAATGATGTACAAGGTTACAAAGGGAAAGTCAAATGCGAAATTACAAAAAGAAAAAGTTAAGGTATTATATGTCTTAATTACAATCCACCCCATACCGAACGAATTCTTTCCCTAAGTTTTCCCCAGTCCTCGTTCTGCTGAGAGGAAGTGATGTTCAATTCGGCCACAACGTCATCATCAACTTCCAACTTCTTGTGCTGCTCGACCAAAGACTTAGTTCGCTCAATTTCTTGGGAGGCGTTACGCTTTTTAGCAGCCATTCTCGCCTTACAGTCGTCCATTTTGGCTTGAAGTTCCTTCATCTGAGTAGCCAAACTAGCCATCAAAGAGTCTTCAATCATGACTTCGGAAGAGATTTCTTTCAACTCGTCCTCAGCTTTGTTGATCTCCTGACGGAAAGACTCTTTTTCAGATATGGCGCGAAGATATTGAGTACTTTTGGCTTTCAATTCAACATTCTTGGCCAGCAAGGAGAGGACCTCGGAATGGATAACTTTCAACGTCGCTTTAAAATCAGCAGAAAGATTGAGCGACGAAAGTGTTAGTGCTTGCTCTAACTTCGCATTCAAATGCTCAAGCTTATCCTTATGTCTGGCAGCACTAACCTTACCAATGTCCATATCCATGAAGGACACGTACTCAAATATCGACTGCTTGAGAAACTTCATATCTTTTTCTGAAGAAGTAGCAGGACGACCAGATGGAGCAGGGCGAGATGTCTTGACTTGCCCCCAGGAAGTGAACAGGTCTTGGATAGAACGCACAATCTTATCAGTATCCTGCAAGGAAAATTGCCAATACTGAAGATTCTCACTACAACGAACAAGATGGAAATAAAAGTGAAGCAAAGATTACCTCATCAATAATCTTGGAAGATGGCATATCCTCAGCCAAGTCTGCCACATGTGGCTCCACCATTCTTGAGGACTTCCCTTTATCTGAGTGAGAAGATGTTGCCACAACAAGAAGACTCATAGAAGCATCTGCAAAACTCAAAAGCAACAAATCAAAAACCAATAGCACAAGCAAAGGTAAAGCATCAAAAAACTGAATTACCTTCTGCTTCGATGTTTGGGGGGTTGACGCCCTGGGAAGAAGGTGGCTCATCCATTGGTTGTGATGAGGATTCTGGGACTAAAAATGTCTCTTTAAGCGTAGTCTCTTCATCAGCTGGTTTGGATGAAGCAGCCTCAGCAGAGGATGATGGAGCAGGAGCTGCCGATACCAAAGCCTTCAAAGGAGAGGCTGCACTTTTCTGAGAAGTCCAAATAAACCATCAGCACACAGAAAAGTTTCAAGTATGAAAAAGTATGCTTGTGAGTAAACCAATTTAATTACCTTCCTCCTGATGATAAGAGGGGTATCATCATCATCATCAACATCATCCTCCAGAATGAGAGATGCTGAGGCTGGCCGTTTGCGGCTTGGAGCACTTTTGGCTGCAGTAGGCTTGGGAGGGAGAGAAGAAGATGGACGAGCAGACTATTTAGCGCGACGAGGAGGAGAAGGACTCCGGATGGACAAAGGGGTGACTAAAACAGGAGAAGGGGAAGAAATGCTTGGCTGGTCTAGTGAATGAAAGGCACGATTGGCATCAGTCGCAAACAATCTGCGCTTCACTGACGGCCAAAGTTGTTCAAAAAGGGGATGAATGACACGGCTAGAATTGAAGGGACTAATGAAAAATGGCTTGTCAAAAGAAGATTGCGAGCATTTATAACCTCTGCCTCCGCCTTATTAATAATATGGAAGCGGTCTATCAAGTTCCTTGAATAGCAAGGAAGAGCAGGCCAGGTTTGGCCGAAACCAAGTTGGCGAGCAAAAAATTGGGGAGCATATATTTCTACCCCAGCCTTGGCATTAGTCCCAGTCAAAATATCATGAAATAACTCCTTCCTGGTTAAAAACTGGATCCAAATGAGTAGAGAGGTGCTCGCGCTGTCTATAGTGGAGGGAGGATGCACATAGTCTGGAGTTAAAAAGGGAGGAAAAGGAAAGAAGGAAGGGAGTGAATCCAAAGAATAAAAGAATGAAAAAATGTCCCTTCTAGACATATTTACAGGAGCCAGGGGCTCAATGGCTAGCCCATAGCAGCTAGCAGAAGGACAAGAAAATGATGGAGCACCAAACGATGGAAAATAGGATCTCAACCATATTTGAGTAAACCAAAGAGGTCCACTGCCAGTGGGAGATGAATCATTCTTCAATTGAGATTGAAGAGAAGCCATACCTTTATAGAGAGCAGCCAAAAAGAAAGAACATAAATTCAGAGGCCTACCACGCCCCAATTCGTGCGCTATGGGTAAATAGCTCAGGGATGGCTTTATGCTTGGCACACACAAAACATATTTACAAAGCCAAACCAGAAGAAAAGCCACTCGCTCAGTATGAGAAGGCTCAGCGCTCGAATGGTTATGAAGGGTTTACAGGCTTGAATAAGACTCGGTGAGGTTTTTACCAAACTTTGGGGCGCCACCAGAAACCAAGATACCAGAAAAAATGGTATTGTCCAAAGGTGGCAGATTCACTAGGGCCCCAACATCCCTTAAAGTAATAGACATGGGGCCAAGAGGGAAAACAAATGTATTATACCCAGAAGACCAAAAACTTAAAGCGATCGAAAAAAGTGCTAAATCAAAAGTAGGGGGTTGAAGAGAGATTTCTAACAAATCAGAAATCCTAGCATTATCAAAAAGTGTCTTAGTAGGACCATGGTCCACAAGGCGAGCATGCCACCTACGGAAAACTACGTCAAATTTAGGCCAAGTGCGAATACCTCTTTAGCGAAGTGGCCCCAGCGGCAGAGAGTTTAGAAATGGAGGGCCTTGAGTACAAGGAAACAACTGGCCCACAGCCGCTTGTTCGACTGCCTCTGCATTGTTGAAGAAAGGACCTAGGTAGAACTCATTGAGTTCGACATTGGCAGGTGCGAGAAAGTTCGGAATTATATATGGACGATTAAGGAGTTTCTGAAAGTCTTCAAAACTAAAGGAGTCATCAGATTGAGATTGTGAAGTAGCTATTAGGGACGAAATGGAGTTTTTCAGAGTTACGTAGCAGGGAAGCAAAGAGATGAACAGTAAAATTGTGGGAGAGAAGCGCGCAAAAAGTGAGGCGTGATTTAATGGTGCAGTGAAATGGCATATTTGGGGGTTATAAGGGTTTGCAAAATATCGCACCTTTTCAAGCTATGGAAGAAAACAATGATTGAAATTCTTGGAAATTTCGAATGTTGCTGGAAACACAAAGTGAATGTGGCAAAATTTAATAATTGGTATTAATTCTGTTATATTGGGGGGTAATTGTTGACACATAAAAATTCAGCCCAAATCAAATGGCCCAAGGAATGAAGCCCAATTGGAGGATCCCCAAATCAGATAGCCCAAAGAACGAAGCCCAATCAGACAATTCAGGATGAAGGCCCAAATAGGGAGGCCCATGAACGCGGTAACATCATCACCTAAGCTTGCAAGTCGCCCAGGATTTGAGCGAATGAAATGCCATGCAATCGCCTAGAGCTGTTACTCTATTCTCGCCCAAACCTTCGAGTCGCCCAAGGTCTTAACAAAAATGAGGTGTTATGGCTATCAAGAAGCACAGTTATCAAAGCAGGTATTAAGCAGCCCTATCACGTTCCACGATTCAAGAAATTCAATTGAAAACGGTTGAACGACAAAGAGTAATAGCAGCAGTTAGAAAAGGCAGTTTCATGACAAGTTGGCCATTACGAGGAAAGTGGGCAGTTATAGAACGATCAAACAGTTTTTAGGTGGTTGATCACAAAGAGATCATCAAAGGAGTGTAAAAGGAAGAAAAGACATAGAGCAAAAGACCGAATAAAAAACTCTCGAACAGAGAACATGTAATTTTAAATTTCTTAGTTTAAATTTAAACACTTCTTTCAATAATTCCTGTGCTTGCGCCCCTTGGAGGCATTCTGTTTTTACTTTCCAATTGTAAAGTCATCACCAATAAAGAACATCCATTTTTGGGACTTTGTCTCAAGAGGTTTGTCGCTTACACAATCGTCTGATCCCTTTTTAATTGTTAGCGACTAACTCGCGCGAAACAGCTTCTTAAGAATCGTGATTTTGCCACAACAGGGAAATTTGTGGTGGAGATGCAAGTTTCAATCGTAGTAAAAAAAAGTGGACCCAAAATAGATGGATCATTTGAAGATTCGTAAACTTGTCTTTAAAGTAGACATTTGGTTTTTTTTTTGGCCTTTTAGATGTATGATGTTAACAGAAATATCATTTAAATAGCATATGAATGGTATATAATAGATTTGAAAACTTTTATTTATAAATGCAGGATCATACAAGAATAAGCTACACAATAACGAGCTAGACGAAAATTATAATAATCTATTATCATTACAAATGTTTGATTTTATGCCTTTGAAAGACGAGGTGGATAGACGAACAACGAAAATAATCTACATAGCCTACTCTAAAGTTACTAGAAAAAAAGTTTAATTTATTATTGTGGACGAGAATAAATACGATGTAATATATCTCCTCCACTCAATAGATTAAGTAGAAAGACTAACCTACCCTCAAAATAAACAACTAACATATTTAACATCTTCCTTCAAATTCATGATGTTGTGATAAGCATCAAAAGTTTGTCAAACAAATAATGAAATCGGTAATCAAGATAAAACAAATTAAAATTACTTCTTGAAGTATTCTCGTAAAAAGGACTTAAGTTCATAAATCGTGAGTGTGAAACATATCTTTGAACATCACCAAAAATCTTCTAGATAATGAAATCGATGACGTTACAATACATAAAGCGTTTTGAGCACTAGGAAGTGTTAAATAAGACATAACTTGTTATTTATTATACTCAAAGACTAAAAAGATTAAAATTCTAAAGTATGAAAAGGCTATAATGCCATTGATAAAAACAAGACAATTTCCAATATTATCTAACACCGGATCAAACTCATGACAGCAAACATCAAGGTCAAAATATACATATGTCAAACTTATAACTATAAAATTGACTAATAATGTAGAGATTTTCTCGCGTACGAATTATAATCCCGATTAGAATCACTTGACACTCATCCTCCACATAGAATTGAGTCAATGAGCGAATTTAGCAAATATCAAACCAACTTGCCAAAAACAAATTCATATTCTTCAACTTCATTGCGGAAGTCAAAACATTAACTAGAATATATCTAAATCAAACCAAACAAATGCAAATTCTAAGGCCCTGTTTGACACCCATTTTTATCAAAATGCATTTTTCTCTCTCTTCTTTTCAACCACACATTCTTTATTAAAATAATATTACACGTAAATCAAAAACTTTTTCTTATTTTTCAACCACACATTTTCCATCAATTTACTATTCAAAAATTCATTTTCACATAAAAATTCCTACCAAACACCCTCTAAATATCAAACTTCAGAAGAACTGGGTGCAAATATCGAATTCAAAGAATTCATTAGCCATTGGAAATATACCAAACTAAATTCCAGATAAATAACCAACCTAACAACCCAATATTAGTGCTTGTTTGATAGGGATTTTGATAATTGATTTTTTGACCGTTAGAGATAAAGTGAGCCCTACTTGTGAGAGAAGAATTCAAAAATGACGGCTGGAATAGTGAAATAACGGTAAAAAAATTGATTTTAATTGGCTTTTAAACCCCCGTTTGTTTCCCATTATTTGCCCATTAAAATGAAAAATATGACTGTTATTTATTACATCAAGCCACCATATTTAACTTTCTATCTTTTGTGTAGGTCTCATAACGACTATATTTTTCATTCTCATTTTTACATTAATGTGTATCAAATGGGGCCTAAATTGTACCATACAAGCTCTTAGACTTAAAAGACCAAAAGAATTCAAACAATCAACAATCATAAAATAGCAGAGTCCACAAAGATGTAATTGAGAAGTCAAATCTTCAAGGGAACAATACACAACTTCTATATTATAAAAGTCACATTTCAAAACTAATAATTTTCTCTAAATACTTTCTTAAATTAGGCGGTAATTCAAATTAATAAATATATACTTATAAGATAATAGACACTAAATTAGAATTAAATATATTGTGTGAAATTACATCCCACAAATCAGGAATTCTACCATATTTAAAAGATATTTCTATCTCCCTTTTAAAATCAAACAATATTTCTCTCTCTGCACCTCGTTCCTAAAATCTCTCTAAAATCACTACAATTTCTCCATTAATCCTTGTTTCGAGCCACGATCAACAAATAAAGTTATAATCCCATCGACAAACTTATCATATTCAGAGTTTGGACAAACAAGAATCAAACCAAAAGATATGGATATTCTTATAGTAAATTGTGGCTTGTTTTCTCCAACTCCTTTACTATCTGCCATGGTTGTGAATATTTACAAACTCAGGAGTAATATAAAGAGCTTCAATCCTTCCGGCATGGGGTGTAGTGCTGGTTTGATGTCAATTGATTTGGCTTGGGATCTTCTTCAAGTTCATCCAAATGCAAATGCACTTGTTGTCAACACTGATATTATCACTCTCAATTATTATCATGGTTCTAAAAGAGCCATGCTTCTTCAAAATTCTTTGTTTCACGTAGACGTTGTTGGTTATTTATTTATTTATTTTTGAACAAAAGGGGTGATAAAAATCAGTTCCAATTATTATCAAGGTTGGCTTCATTGCGACTGTTTATAACCAGATCAATCTTAGTTGTGATGCTATGTGACCAAGTTAACACAGACTTGGTCACAATTAATCACAATCAACGTAGATTCATCACAAATAAGTTTATTTATTGTATATTGACACCACCATACATATAGTCACAGTCGATCACAATTAATCTAGAATTCGTTACAATCAATCATATTTAATACAAACTTAATCACAAAGGGTTAGCACAAATAAATTCGCACACACAACAGACCGACACCATAAGCACAGTCTATCATGTCATCTGGTCTATCCCAACAACTATGATCTGTTTTAGGACTGCCCATAGTCAAAAATTGAAATTCTGAAACTAAGTTTCTTTGACCTTCTTTTTTTCCTAACTCCAACGGGCCTACAAAAACTCCACCTCACCATATCACCGCTTACGGCGCCTCGAATCCTCCTACAACTGCCAACCAGACCCTAATTCCTGCTCCTAGAGTTGAATTGTTAATACTAGATTGGGATGGTTCCCTACTATTTCGAAAATTCCATCATAAAATGGTGTGGTTTGTGCTAAGGAGGATGATAATTGGGTTGGGGGGGGTGGTATTTGCGACCAAGGAAGGAGGTCAAGGCAGCTATGGCCAGGAGAGATAATAGTGTAGTCGGGAATAGTGAGGGGAAATTAGTGAAAAATGGTGAGAGAGACGTAGTGAGAGAATTGATTTTCATATTAATAATGTTGTATTAATTATGTTAATAATTTTGTATTCTCACCTGATTTGTGAAAGTAAAACTTGATCATCTTAGTTTTGAATAGTATAATTTATATGTATGGTTTTGGTAATTTTCACAATCTTCATTTACAACCCATAATTCCAACCATAAGAATAGGACCTTATTAAACAAAGTTAGATGTATTCTTTTAAGTTCTAGTTTGCCTAAACTGTTTTATAGCGAAGCTGTTAAAACTGTTGCATATATTGTTAATATAAGTCCTACTAGAGTTTTAAATTTTGCTTTACTTGAATCTATTTGGTCTAATAACCTCGTGAATTATTCCCACTTGAAAATATTTGGTTATGCTGTATATGCTCATCAAAATATAGATAAATTAGAACATAAATCATTTAAATGTGTTTTCTTGGGTTATGATGAAAATGTTAAAGACTATAGATTATGGGTAAAATGTGTAAAGGGCTATAGAGTTATTATTAAATGTTATCTTTAATGAATCCTTAATGCCATGTTTAGAAGGAAAATAAAATGTAGTAACTGATAAGGATGTTCAAATTGAGGTGGAGTCTTCTCACATTTGGCAAGATATTCTTTACCTACTATAGATGAAACTAGTCCTAGAGAAAATATCTCTGTACCAAAAATTGAAAATGATCGAGAAGTTGATTAGACCACCCAATTTGATCCTACTTCTCTTATCCTAGATGAGTATTAACTCACAAGAGATAGGGAGAGAAGGCAGATCAAACCTTCTACCAGATTTAACAACGATGATTTTGTTTCCTTATTTGACGGCATGAAAATGAACTAAATTCCTATGAGGATGCCATTAGTGGAAAGAAAGTAAAAATTGGATAGTTGTCATGGAAGATGAAATGTCTTCACTTCATAAAAACAAAACTTAGGTTCTTGTCAACAAATCTAAAGTACAGAAATTGATTGACTGTAAGTGGATCTACAAACTAAAACAAGGAAAAGGCAATAGTAAAAATGTTAAATATAAAGCTAGACTTGTGCAAAATGTTTTACTTAAAAGGAAGGTGTTGATTACAATGAAATTTTTCTCCTGTAGTCAAATATACTACTATTAGATGTATTTTTCTCTTATTGTTCAATGTATATGGGAACTTGATCAATTAGGTGTTAAAACTACTTTCTTGTACGATGAGTTAGACGAAATAATTTATATGCGACAACTTGTAACTTGTTGGTTTTGAAAAAAGAGATCCTGGAAATACTGTTTGTCTATTAAAGAGATCATTATATGGTTTAGAATAAGCATCTAGGCAGTGATACAAAATGTTTAATACCTTTTTTTGAAACTTGGTTTCAAAAGAAGTCAGCACGACACTTGCTTATACTATAAAAGTGATGGATGTAAAAATTCTCTGTATTTAGTTCTTTATGTGAATAATATGCTGCTTGCTAGTTGTGATAAATTTGAGATTGATAATATTGAGCCCCTGTTTGACTCATATTTTAATCCGAGTCAAAGTCAAACAATCAATATTAACTAAATCTTTCATAAGTCACTTAACTTTTCAACCACACATTTAAAAACTTCTACCAGAATATACTAAAAATTTAATTTTAATCCCCACCAAATATCCTATAAATTGAAATTGAAATCTGAGTTTGATATGAAAGAGCTTGGTTGTGCTAAAAAAATGTTAAGCATGCAGATTTGAATAAATAAAGGGAGGGACTTGCTATTCTTGAATCTACATGATTATGTGGTTAAAATTTTGAAAAAAATGCATGATTGTAAACTTGTAACCTTACCTCTTGCTAATCATTTTAAGCTATCTTCTGAATATTGTCCTAAATTTGAAGATGAATATACTAGAATGTCTAAAATTCCTTATGCAAATGTTATTGGTTCTTTCATGTATTAATGATTTGTACAAGACATGATCTTGCAAATAGTATTAGCATTCTAAGCAGATTTATGAGTAACTATTGGGAAAAACACTGGAATGCCTTAAAATGGTTATTAAGATATCTTAAAGGCACACATAACCTAGGTCTAATGTTTAAATCAAGTAAAGATAGTGAAACTTTCAAGGGTTATACATATTTTGATTTTGTTGGAGATAGAATAACGAGAGATCAATTTCATCCTATTTTTATACCTTATGTGGAATTATAGTTAGCTTGGAATCACAATTTTAGAAAATTGTTGCTCTATCCTCAACAGGAACAGAATAAATTGCTGCTACTGATTCTGCTCCTGATGCCATAAAAAAGGGAATGTGGTTAAGTGGTTTATTATCTAAACTTGAATTTTTTGATAATCATGCTATATCGTTATCTAATAATCAAAGTGCAATTCATCATAGCAAAAATCTTATGTTTCATGATAGAACAAAGCATATTGATATTAAATACCATTTTATAAGAGACATGATTTCTAAAGGGATTTTCAAAATTGGTAAAGTTGCCATAAATTTTAAGCTATCTGATATGGGTACAAAAGTGATCCTTTAAATAAATTTGTTAAATGTTCAAAACTTTCATCTGTTGATTTTGTGTAATGCATGTACAGGTATTTAGAGCAAACGAAAAGTGAAATTGTGGTAATGCTCTTGGTTGCACTTATATTGCCAAATTCTGATAGCAATGTGGAGAATGTTCGATTCAGGCCTAGTCCAAATTATAGTGCTTCTAGAATTTGTACTAAAAGCGTGTTTCTAAGCAATGCAACTTTATTAGTAAAGCATTTTTAAGTGGATCAAGTCATGTGGCTAGATCTTGGTCATTGATTGCTGGATTTTGGACGGTTCTATATTTGATGTGCCATTTCACTTGGCACTTGGTGTGGTTTTCATTTAGTTTGAGACCGAGTCTTGGTTTTGAAGACAAAAACCTCTCGTCTATTAAGGTTTCTTCTTCTATGTCTTTCATCTCTCAAATTTCTAATTTGAAGCTTACGATCTGTAATACTTAGCCTTTGGTTTGTGATATTCTGAGTGAATATTTGTAAGAATGCGAAGATTCTGTTGAGTCACTATTTTCAGATGGTTTGAGAAAATTCTTGGTGATTCTTCTTTGTAGATCGATCGTTGTGTTTTGAGAGATAAGTGTTGTGGTTTTATTTTTGTGTATTGGTTAAACATTTGTAACCTTTCGTAGCCATTTTGGGCTTATTTAGCGCAACCAAGTATAATCCAAGTTATTGGATGTTGAATGAGGAATGTAGCTGTTGGAAGTGGTCATCGAACCTCCTAGGTTTAGGCCGAAAGAATTCGCTTGTGTTGAATCTTTAATTTCTGCACTTTCATTTTTTGTAAGATCATTTATTATTGCTTCTCAACACAAATATATCGTGTGAACCCAGTCCTACAAATATTTATCCCAGTTAACGAGTAAGCCAGTCGTTTATGCACCTCAAAGACAGCATTGTAACAGGAGACGCTGCATTTGGCATACTGACAAAATTAGAAAAGACAAGGCAGCACGCCGTGATGCAACAAGAAGCCTTTTGTTTTTTAGGTCAGCTACATGAATATTTTACCGTCCTTACAAATAAAACTAGATTCTTAATGTATAATGTCAGTTTGGTGAGCGCCCAGCATTAATGCCAATGTTATTCATCGCCAACCAGATGCACACAAAACATAGCTAACCACAACTGAGATAGCTAAACAGGATAATACACAACAGGCCGCTGGTGATTGGTTCAAGCAGTTGACAATTCTGTTCATGAACATGAACTTAGTCGTTCCTGATAGTAATAGGATTCTGAGATTTTGTTGAGATATTGAGAAAAAAAAGGATACGGGAATGAATATACGGAAACAAGTCATTTAGTACTCAAAATAATCATCAGAAACACCACACTTCTGTAAATTAGACTGTCTATAAGAAGACTAATTAAAATCATTCCCCGAATATGTTCTTTTGGTAATCAATTTTGAGGCTCAACAACATCCAATTGCGTCAACGGCTGTACATCTGGTTGTTCTTGTTGCTGCAGGGATTGTGGACGATCACCTTGCCATGTCCAAACAATGTCTTTCAGTGATGGTCTTATGTCCTGCTTCATCATCTTCTGATATTCTAGTGTGTCACCATTGGATTTCTTCATCTCGACTAAATGGAAACTTGGAGTAACCTCAAAGATTTCTGCATCAATAGACAACATACCCTTTCGGCCTGCCTTTGATCCTTCAAATTTTAATAATCCTCCGTCCTTCTTCAATACTTTCAACTTCAGACTCTTTGCTACTTGCTCTAACTTGGAGATGATAGTCTTGGAAGGTTGCTTAGATGTAAAGCGAACTTCATTCTTTTGGTCATTTTCCTCGAACAAGCCTGACAGGTCAAAACCGGCTGAAAGGGAGATGATATCAAATGCATTCAGGTTTGTAGGCTTTGCAAATTCTGATTTCACGCCTGTAGTGTTCGTGTTCTCGTCAATACTAAACATTGCATCAGCATCAACTACTGCCTCTTTTATATCCATGTCTCGAATCATAGAATCAGCACTACTTTTCGTGACTTTGGGTTGGAAACCTTTACGGAACCAAGAATTTTCCATGATTTTGGATATGGAAATCCTGGTTTTCGGGTTTGGATCCAGTATTTTTGAAATCAGCCTGCGAACATCAGGAGGGATCCAGTTAGGAAATTTGAACTCTGCCTTGCCAATTTTTTTATACATCTCCATCAAATTTGAATCATGGAATGGGAGATATCCAGCCAATAGAACAAACAAGATAACCCCACATGACCATATATCAGCTTTGGCACCATCATAGCCTCTCCTGTTAATCACTTCAGGAGCAACATAGGCAGGTGTCCCACATGTTGTGTGAAGTAAACCGTCCTGGCGCTTGGATTCCGCAAGAGCGCTCAATCCAAAATCCGAGACTTTTAGGTTTCCATTTTCATCCAAAAGCAGGTTCTCAGGTTTAAGATCCCTGTGATAAACACCTCTGCTATGGCAGAAATCAACTGCACTTATCAGCTGTTGAAAATATTTCCTTACAACATCTTCCTTCAATTTCCCTTTGACAATCTTGTTAAAGAGTTCACCACCTTTTATGTATTCCATGACAAAATATATCCTTTTTTTGGTGGCCATGACTTCATAAAGTTGAACAATATTTGGGTGCCTAACAAGTCTCATTACCGAGATTTCTCGTTTAATTTGATCAATCATCCCGACCTTCAAGATCTTCTCCTTATCAATTATCTTAATGGCAAAACTCATTCCAGTCTTAAGATTTCTTGCATGGTAAACCTTGGCAAAGGTGCCTTGTCCAAGCAATTTTCCCAACTCATATCTTTGCATTAACACACTTCCTTTGTTTTCCATCTTCAGATCTACCATAATAGGAGAAAGCTATTTCTCTATTGCCCCCGCAAACAGTTGGAGGAATTGATACTCAGGAATGCAGTAACTCAACCATCTTCACAGAGGTCGTGATATGAAACAGTTTGTCCCATATTATAGTTACCTATGCTAGGAATTTGATTGAACAAGTGGAGAGATTTGTATGTTATCTGTCCTATCTCATCAAAGGTAAAGGAGGGAAGCTCGTATGGAGCTTCAATCTCATCAACCTCAGAGAAAGACTGTCTGTCCATCTTTCGGCATTCCCTGAAATTTGTTTCGAATGAGAGAATACTGAAGAAGATCGGCAAGTGTAAAAGTTTTTTTCCTTCCAAACAACTACCGAGTTAAGATAAACGTGTGAATTCCAATTCTTCACTGCCGAATGGATTAGATGTCCACCTGAAGATGTTAGAGATGCATGACTCAAATTATCAGTAACGAAAACAAATAATTCTTTACAAATTGTTGATAATCAGGGATATGTTCAGATCATAGCAAAATATATGTCCACGGCGTATAAATTCAATGCACAAAGAGAGTATGACAGTTAGAAGAATAACCATAGAAACAATAAAATTTAATAGAACAAAAACCTTATCACCATTGATCTGTAATATCTCTTTGTAAGCTTAAAAAAAAAGGCCCATGAGCAAATTATGGGAGCAAGATATAATCGTACTGATACTGGAGACTAAAATAAAGAACATCACATGCTTAAAATCTATTGAATTAATAGTTTTGAACTTATTAATAATCGGGAAAAAAAAAATCAAACATAAATGGAATCAAAAGAAACTGAGAAACTTATTTTGATGACACAATGGAACATAGAAGAGTAGAACTGAACAGAAAACGAGAACTTTCTAGTTTGTCGTTCTATAAAACAAAATTTTTTAATTCTTATACTCATTTTTAACCACATATTTGCGTAATAAAATATTTTACATGCAAATTTAAAATTTTTTCATACTTTTTAACCATACATTTTTTAAAAAATCACCGTCCAAAACTCCATTTTTTCAAAATAATAGCCATCAAAAGTTAATGATTATCTGAAATTGAGACCGAAAATCAGGGAATCATTCTGGAAACAATTCCATCTTGATCTAAAAACTTTTCTGTCATGGACACCGAGAAAACCAAATCACGTCAATCATTTAATAACTCCTGAAAATTGAAAAAATCATACATCTTAACCAAAAAAATGGTAACATTCATTTCAGAGATTGGAAAATCATAGAATTCTTATTGTCGTAGACCTCCCAGAATCGAAAAACATAAATTTTGCTTCAAATGCAAAAACAGATAAGGAAAAAACCACTAGAATCATATAAATTTCACAAACAAAAACAAAAACAAAAGAATTCCCACGAATATAGTTACACATGATTCGAGATTACGCTACATAGGAACAAAATTTTTAAAAAACGAAGCTGAATCTCCATACCTTTAATCGATCTGCTTTTGAAAATTAGATTTGAATTTATGTATAGTAGATGAATAGATCTGTGTGAGCGTAAGTACGTATGCGAAGAGCCTTAGGTGTTATATACTACCATTTCATGTAGACGGCTAATCATTATTTTGTTGAAGTGAAATTACAGAGAGGGTCACTGATTTGTTAGACTAATAACACCTCAATTGTCATCTGTATATGGGATGAATTAATACATATATAATTAATTATATCACTGTCAAATAAATATAATTAATTAAGAAACAGAACAAATTGTTAAATTTCCTTCCATACTTCCATTAATTCGATTTTCATCTATAGTTGTACAAACGATCCTGATAAGTACAAACGTGTAATAATCTTACTTTCTTTTATTTTTTAATATTTATTCAGATCGTGTTTGGTACTGATTATGAGAATCAATTTTTTAACCGTTAAAGAGAAAAGTGCGTCTCGCCTGTGAGTAAAGTAGTAAAAAATGATTGCTGATTATGTTAACCAATGATAAAAAAATTAATTTTTTTGCATGAAAAACCAGAACTAAACGGGGCTTAGTAACTTAGCTTCTGTTCAATTCAAAAAAGAAAAAAAAAAAGGTTGAACCCCAACCTTGAGGGCTTCCACCGCCCCATCCCTAGAGCTTTGTGAGAGAGGAAAATCTCGGGATGTGCCCTAATAGACCAGGAAACAAGAGTTGTCTCTACACTGCGCCTACAAAGAGTTCAATTTCATATCTCAGGAATCGAACCTCCACACTGCGACTGTCAGCAAGGCGTGAGATAACTTCACTCCTATCTTTTGCACCACTAGATTATGCCTCGAGGGGCTTTTGTTCAATTCAATAAAGGTAGGCAATCTAAAGAACAATTTAAAATTCGCTAATCGCAATTAGTGCATGTTGATTTTGTGGCTAATGAATTGCTTGGTTGTCAAGCATCGTTACAAGAATATTCTAAAATGGATACTCAAATAAATAATTTTCAATTTCAACTTTGGCCGACTATGTCAACTTGGTAATTTATATAAATATTTTAGGTCAACTATTGATTTTTTAACTTGAGTTTGGTAAGTGTTAATTACTTATAGAATATAAACATCAAAAATTCGAATTTTTATAGGTTTGTCTTAATAGCAAACAATTAAGACGTGATAAAAATTACATAAGTGACTAATAACTTTATTTGTACTTATAATCAACAAATTATTAGAAATTAAGTATGAATAGAGCAATAGTCCGTCGACACACAATTTTGATAAAGGTTTGTGCACAGTAAAGTACTCACGATCATATATAATAATATAATTTCTTTTCCTTTAATATTGTTTCGTATTCTATAGATCACGTGACCAAATACATATTTAGATTTAAATTTTTTTTTGGTTTATGAAATAAATATTTATTTGTCATTTCAAAATTCATAGTTGATATCTATCTATTTATTTATTTATTTATTATTTTTTGTGGAAGGCTTTAATTTGGGCCAGTCAGGTGGGTGTTGGTCCCATTCGAAAGCAACTTCAACTTTAATATCCAATAGGGACTACACACGTAATGTAAGACAAATAGTTTGTGGGGGTCCAGTTCCATCTAACGACCGGCGTCAACTGAGTTTCTAAATCATAATCCGACGAGTCGTTTGGTGATTGGTTGATTTGTACAATAATTGCATTCACTAGTTTCTCTATGGTCCCGTTTATGATTCTTGTGATTCTCGATGTCTCTCGAGCTTTATTTTTATTATTTATTTCTAAATTCCAGAAAATAATTTTATTTTATTTATTATTATTTTTTTTTAGTATGAAGGGTATCTCTACAACCTTTTACAATTCAAGAGTCAAGTAAGTAGATGAATAAAATAAGAGATGTTATAATGGGTGTGGGTGAGAGAAATTGTTCGGTATTGATTTAAATAATATTTTAATCTATGTTAAGATCAAAAAATTAATCTTAATCACATATTTTATGGATCTAAAAACTTTTCAATCACTAATTTGTTTAATTGATCAAAATTATAATATATTTCAATATTAGACTTATCTCTTTGTAAAAATGTCCGAAAAATAAATGAGTACACAATGAGATTTTGTTATTCACGAGGTAACTCACTTTTGTATTGATAAAAGTCTTGCAAATCCTTTTAAAGTACGAAATGAATATCGGACCCTTCATACGGATTCTCGATTTTGGCGATTTCACTTTGAGACTGGTTCACGAAATAATTCCATAACTTTAGAAAAATACTGCATTTTATACTCATCTACATTTTAAATTAAGTTATTTATCATAAAAAACCAATAGATCAAACCTTACTTTAATAGATGCAAGATCCAAAACATCATATTATTAGCTATCGAAAAGATTGAAAGATATTTATCATATGCATAGGGATAATGATGATCTTCTAACTTTCATCGTCACTCTTGTAAATTTTATCTCAATGGAAAAGTTGTAACACAGTGACAATGCACTTTTGTATTTTTGTCTTTAAATTTTATGCCAATAACATATTTAAAAACATAAAATTTTACTGAAATTGTACGAGTCTATCTTCTTGGAGATCAAATCTAGATTTGCCCTATTGTTTAAGACTGATCCCATCTTTAGATGCAAAAGATCCTATAAAATACAAATAAGATAGATTTTTCTCTATACAATTCGTATGATGTTTGGCTTTATTCTCAGTGACAGAAATTATAATGTGACAAATATACATTTGCATCGATTAAAAATATTAAATTTAGTACTAAATAATGCTTGTTTGAAATAGAGAGTTTGCAATAACATACAATGAACTTGAATGGATATATATTAAATACATTATAAAAATTGAAGATATTTGTCAATGTAGTAATTGACAAGGGAAAGAGTAACTTTCATTTGTTTATGTTTTAGGATTTCGCCAAACAAAATGCTTTTATTTTATTTCAACATATTTATTTTATTTTTGCATTTTGACTATGCATCTGGGCTTGTTTTCTTGTGCAATTTTTTGTGCCTTTTCGTCTGCTGTCCAGGCGTATCTGGAAGTATCAAATGGTCTATATAGCCTAGATATATTTTTTAAAAATTATTTTTCTAGTTATTCAGTACTCATTCTTCTATTTAATATTGGATGGCTTTGTCAAGAGCCTAGCGTGGGACCCTCTCAAAGAATTGGACGATCGAAATAGAAAATCCCAAAATGTCCACTTGTTAGTCACAACTTTTTTCAAACTTGAGGTTTAGGAAATCCATGATGTTGTGCTATGTTGCATGTGGCTCTAATGACGACCAGATCAATATATTATTTGTTGTTCAAAAAAGAAAAAGAAAAAGGGGGGTTAACCATGCGATCGCATGGATTTTAATCCATGCGGTCACATAAGGCCCTCCCGAGAATGGGAGGACCGTGGAGGCCATATCCATGTGACCGCATGGCCTAAGCCATAGCCCATGTGGTCGCATGGTTACAAAAAACTAACTGTTTTTGACATTTTTTATTTGAAATTGGTGGCTTTTCATCCTTATTTTGCATCATTTAGTGAAAAAAACTTGCCAAGACCTATAAATGGATGATTCAAGTGTAAGAAAAATATATTGAGTTCAATTAAAATTTATCCCCAAATACACTACCAATATTGAGAAAATTTATCACATAATCCTTCAATTTTCACTTGTTCATTGTGAAAAAACACATTTGCTTTATAGTGTTCTTCTTGTCAAGGTTTGTTTAATCCTATAAATTATTTGCCGAAAATCCTTGAAAAACATTGGAAATGAAGCAAATAACATTTAAGGACAGCGAAATTAATCTTATATTCAAGCCTTTATTGATATACTCTTATAATTTTCTTCTCCATTGCTATTATTTTTTCAACAATCTCAAACATTATTTGTTACTATTATTGCAATGAATACGGAATTTACAATTGCTACTATCAAACTGATGAATCAAGACTTGGTACACTTGGACAGATTCGATGGTGCAAATTTCACAAGATGACAAGACAGACTTAAATTCCTATTAACGGCCTTGAAGATCTTCTATGTGCTTGATCCAAAATTGGAGCCCATTCCTGATGCAACTGACAAGGATATCGAAGAAATTCGTGTAGAAAGGAAGAAACGAGAAGAGGACGAATTGATATGTTGTGGCCATATCCTAAATGCATTATCCAATCCCCTCTATGATCTCTACACCAACACTACATCGGCAAAAGAAATCTGGTACCCGTTAGAAAGCAAATACAAAGTCTAGAAGGAAGGTACCAAAAAGTTCTTAATATCTAAGTATTTTGATTTCAAATTTTTGGATAATATACTATTATTGCTTCAAGTACATGAGTTACAAATAATTGTAGAGAAACTGAAAGCGGTGAAAATCGAACTTCCCGAAACTTTCCAAGTGGGAGCAATTATTGCCAAACTTTCTGGTTCTTAGAAAGGATATATAAAGAAGATTCTTCACAATTTCGAAGACTTTTCTTTGGAAGATATGCAAAAATATCTTCGTATTGAGGAAGAATCAAGGGCAAGAGATAAGATTGAAAATTCTTATGAAGGCCCTTCAAAGGCTAATGCCGTGGACAACGTGAACAACTCCAACAAATTTAAAAAGAAAGGAAAATTTCTTGGTCCTAGAAAGGATCAAGGAAAGTTCCAAAACAAAGCCAAAGGACCTTGCTATATTTGTGAAAAATCGGGACACTATGCCAAAGATTGTAGACATAGGAAACAACAAAAGAAGAAAGGACAAGTAAACTTCGTTGATGAGATTATCGCCACGGTGAGCGAAATCAATGCAAACCAAGGCAAAGTTCCGGGCTGGTGGTACGATACATGCGCTACAATTCATGTATGTTATGAAAGTCTCTCTTCAAAATCTATCATGACATTGAAGACAATCAAGAGATACAATGGGAAATGAAGGAAGATCAAAAGTGATTGGCAAAGGAAATGTGGAATTCATTTTCCCTTCGGGAAAGAAGATCACTTTGACAAATGTCTTGCATGTACCGAAAATGAATAGAAACTTAGGAAGTGGTATACTCTTGGGAAAACCTAGAATTAAATCTATTTTTGAATCTAGAAAGCTTGTATTAACCCATAATGGGCACTTTGTTGGAAAGGGCTATTCCACCGAAAGAATGGTCAAACTATGTATTTTTTAGGATAACTCAAATAAAGTTAAATCTTTTGCGTATGTTACTGATTTATTTAATTTATGGCATGGTAGATAAGCACATATAGGAGTTAATACTATGAAAAGAATGATTAAATGTGGATTAATACAATGTGAAATTGACAACTTGAAAAAATGTGAAACATGTGTTAAATTAAAAATGATTAAGAAGCCATTTCATAGCATAGTAAGAACAACAAGATTACTTGAACTTGTTCATTCCGACATATGTGAATTGAATGGAATGTTAACTAGACACGGTAATAGATATTTTATTACTTTTATTGATGATTGTTCTAGATATAACTATGTGTATTTATTAAAACATAAGGATGAAGCCTTTAGTGCCATTAAGACTTATAAGATTGAAGTTAAGAAAATTAAAGACTTTAAGAAGTGATGGAGGTGGGGAATATTTTTCCAATGAATTTGACATATTTTGTGAACAAAATGGAATAATACATCAATCTTCTGCACCTAGAACACCAGAACAAAATGGATTAGCAAAAAGAAAGAATAGAACTCTTTTAGAAATGATAAATGCAATGTTGTTAAATTCTAATTACCCTTTAATCTATGGGGTGAAGCTTTACTTAGTGCTTGCCATATAACAATTAGGATTCCTATGAAAAAGAATAAAATTTCTCCATATGAAATTTGGAAAAATAGAAAACCAAATATCAGTTATTTTAAAGTGTGGGGAGTGCCTTGCATACTGTAAGAATATGGATCATAAGAGAACCAAGTTAGGCCCTAGAAGTATCAAGTGTGCTTTTGTGGGATATGCTCTCAACAGCAAAGCCTATAGATTATTAAATCTAGAAACAGATATTATAATAGAATCAAGAGATGTGGAATTCTTTGGGAATGTAATGGTAGCTAGAAAATCTAAAAATAATGATAAGGCTATTAAAAGCTCACCAGAAGAGACATCTATAAAGGATGTTGAAATTGAACCTCGAAAAAGTAAAAGAACTCGAAAAGAAAAGAATTTAGGATCAGATGAAATAGATCCCCAACCTATTTCTTTTTACTTAGTTGAAGGAGATAGGAACGATGTTGTAAGAACAATTCCTTTTGTACTTCAAGTGGAAAGTGATCCTAACACTTATAAGGAAGCGGTGCAATCTAGAGATTGCATATTCTGGAAAGAAGCTATAAACAATGAAACGGATTCTATTATTTCAAATAACACTTGGGAAATAGTTGCTTGCCAACAGGATCTAAGGCTATTGGTTACAAGTGGGTGTTTAGGAAAAAATACAATTTCGATCTTAATACCTACAAGGCTAGATTAGTGGTTAAAGGGTATCGTCAAAGAGAATGAATTGATTACTTTGACACATATGCACCCGTAGCTAGGATACCCTCGATCAGGATCTTATTTGCGTTAGCATCCATTTATAATCTACATGTTCATCAAATGGACGTTAAGACGGCGTTCCTAAATGGAGATCTCGAAGAAGATGTTTATATGGAACAACTAGAAGGGTTCGGTCTACCGGGAAATGAACATAAAGTGTGATAATTAATTAAATCCCTATATGGACTAAAGCAAACTCCCAAAAAGTGGTATGAGAAATTTGATTCTAAAAAAATGTCAAATGAATTTAATCACAATTCGGTAGATAAATGCCTCTACACGAAAGTGAATGAAAATATATTCACGTTAGTATGTCTATATGTTGATGACATGCTAATCATTAGCAATAATATAGACGGGATCAAAGAAACAAAATTGTTTCTATTCTCTACTTTCAAAATGAAAGATCTTGGAGAAGTTGATACTATCCTTGATATCAAACTTAAAAGGGATAGTGGGGGTTTTACATTAAGTTAATCACACTATGTTGAGAGTGTGATAAACAAATTCAAACATTTGAATGTTAAGGAGGCTAACACTCCTATAGACCAAATATTAAATTGATAAAAAATGAACGTAGAGCAATTGCACAAATAGAATACGCAAGTGCAATTGGAAGTCTTATGTACACATCACAATGTACAAAACCTGATGTAGCATTTGTTGTAAGTAAACTATGTAAGTTTATTAGCAATACAAGTTCAGAACATTGGAAAGTCATCGATAGGGTTCTTGGTTACCTAAAGAAAACCAAAAATCTTGGGCTACAATATACGAAATTTCCTAAAATCTTGGAAGGATATACCGACGCAAGTTGGATATCAAGTGAGGGAGAGAATAAATCTACTTCAGGTTGTATACTCACTCTTGGATGTGGTGCAGTTTCTTGGAAGTCTAAGAAACAAACTTGCATTACTCATTCAACTATGGAATCGAAGTTTGTAGCATTGGCCGAAACCGGGAAAGAAGTTGAGTGGCTAAGAGATTTATTATATGAAATACCTTTAGATATAAATAATATTTCTTCTATACCCATCTTGTGTGATAGTCAAGCCACCCTAGCTCGAACATATAATGAAGTACACAATGAAAAATCTAGACACGTGAGTCTAAGACACGAGTATGTAAGGAAATTAATTAAACATGGAGTAATTTCTCTTACATTTGTTAAGTCTAGTGAGAATTTAGCTGATCTATTTACGAAACCTCTCACAAAATAGTTAGTGGGATCAACATCAAGTAAAATGGGAGTAAAACTCCTCAAATAGATCCACCAATAACAGCAATCTCACTAAAATATACTAAACTAGTATATAGAGGTTCAAGAGGTAACAACGAGTTATTCGATAAGTGGATGGATTCAACACTATTAATAAATATCTAATACTATCTTTTGAAAATAGTGTTGGTTGTTACTGTTGGAAGGATGAGTTAAAATAAACTCTTAATGAAGTTCAGTACGGAGTACAAGTATCTGTAAAAGTAACAAAGATACTGGAAGAACTTCACCTATGTGAACTTCGAGGTGATGTCGCCTCATTAAAGAGTTGGAGTTTTCTCTCTTTAAAAGGTTCAATGAAATAGGATTAGTGCAAGGCCATATTAGCACTAATCGAGTTAGAAGAACTAGTGAAAAGCATAACACTTGTGTGTGTGATTTCATTGGTATTGTCACAAAGAATAATTGGTTCAAGGCACATTAGCCTCCTGGAATTCTGATAATGCTTTATAAGATTTACACTATGAATAAATTTAAATCGAAAGATATCTAATTCTTATGTATATGTATTGATATCTGATTATGTGATCAAAATAGATTTTGACCAAGTGGGGGATTGTTGAAAATTTATTTGTTTGTTGTTCAAAATCAAAAGAAAAAAAATTAGGAAGAAAATGTTGGAAATTTATTGTTCAAAATCAAAGGCAAAAAAAAAAAAAGGGCTTAACCATGCCACCGCATGGATTAAGCCCATGCGAATCCATGCGGTCGCATGAGGCCCTCCCATTGGCACATGGTTATAAAAAACTAACCGTTAGGTTAGGCTTTTGACCTTTTTTTATTTGAAATTGGTGGCTTTTCATCCTTATTTTGCACCATTTCGTGAAAAACTTGGCAAGGCTTATAAATAGGTGATCCAAGTGCAAGAAAAATATATTGAGTTCCATTAAAATTTATCCCCAAATACACTTCCAATATTGAGAAAATTTATCACATAATCCTTCCATTTTCACTTGTTCATTGTGAAGAAACACCTTTGCCTTTTGGTATTCTTCTTGTCAAGGCTTGTTTAATCCTACAAACTATTTGCCGAAAATTCTTAAAAAGTATTGGAAAGGAGGCAAATAAAGTTTGAGGACAACAAGATTAATTTCGTGTTCAAGCCTCTATCGATATACTCTAATAATTTTCTTCTCCATTGCCATTATTTTTCCAACATTATTATGTTAGTTCTTCAAATCTGTTGCAGGCAGTATTATTTTTGTTTTGGATTCACAATTGATAGTCCCATAATATCGTAGTACATAGGGTTAATTATGTTAATAGTCACTGAAGTTTTTGGTATTTATGCGAATGGTCATTGAAATATATTTTTATCCTAATCATCTCTCAAGTTTTTTAATGTTTATACTAATAGTCGGTCGTCAAGTCAAAATCATAACATAAAAATCCCGCGTGATTCATTAAGTGCCACATGTTATCAAACAATGTTATTTATTATACGAAGTCAGTAAAAATAATTGTTAAAAAATGTGGATTTAACATACGATTTTGACAAAAACTAAAGTTGCTTTACTTTTTATCACTAGAACGTGTTTAATCTCCAACTCTGAACTACCACTTTTACCAACTTTGAGTAAAAAAATAACACGATTTGGTAACATATGATCACTTAATGGTGCCATGCAGGATTTGATGTTAATGTTATGTACCAAGGGTCCACTAGTAGAAACTTGAGTAACTAATATTACAAGAAAATAACTTCAATGATCATCCACGTAGTTATTGAAGTTTACCATTTGGTGTAATTATGTAGCCAAGCATTAGGAAATTTAAGCTTAAATTTTCATTGTTATGGTACAAAGTTAAATTTAAGCCAAGCTATGATACCAAGTTTACCATTGTGATGAATCATGTTCTTAACATTTTAGAAAGAGTTTTATACTGAACTCCAAACACGTCAATTTCAGTGATGAAACATTGGAGGATTTTAAAATTGCCTAGAAAATTCTACAGAATTGTTCTTACCTTTTTGACACGGCCTTCCATAGCACCATGTGCCTTCATAAGCAGCTCCATTATTTCTAACTGAAAGAAAACACCAAGGAGAAAATAAAAAAAATAAGAGCATTGCTTCATACATATGCCTATTGTATCCAGGCAATGTTGAACATGCTAAGACTCTCTCTCAAAGCCAGAGCTGAAGTCACTAGGCTCTTGCCCTCAAAATAAGTTACAAAAGCAAACCCCATCTATCCGTGTCATACACGCGCTCAAACCCATAAACCTAACTCATCACTAGAAAATCGGCTTGACAATGTGATATTTATCTTCACTTACATTCGACATCTCAATTGTACCCACGAGATCTAGGACATGCTAACTGTTGGGAATCTACTTTACATGCACAGCGAAAATAAAACAATTTCGATTCCCACCAGGATTCATCTTTGTGTTTAGATAGAAATTGTGATAAAAGATATACCTTTTCTTAGATCTGTGAACTCCTTTGCATTATCTTTGTTCCAACAACTTGGATCTGCCTCCCACAACTGTCCAATTGTCCGACTTCCAATGAATTTCACACAGAGAATAAGATTGTAGGATTAGGGTTTTCTTTCTTGTGCTAACAAGAATAATGAATTTCAACCAAAATTGTAAACCCTAATCACTTATTTATATAACCCCAAACAAGTTTGGCTCAACCTGGTTCAATATTTAATTAACCCATTAATTAAATATAGTCCGTGAATTAATTAATTCGGGCCTATAAATTAGTAATCCAATTAATTAATTTATCCAACGTTTGTTAAATTAATTAATTGATAAATCACAATCTTCCAGTTTTCTTTTGTGTGCAACCCATCAGGTTTCCGATCACAATGTCTAACGACGTAAAATATTATTTTGATCCAATTTAAATTGATAAATTAAAACACCATTTTAATTTATCACTAATTCACACTCGCCATCCCAGATTAACATCTAACAATGTGTCAGGGCAATACATGTGACGAAAAATATCACGTGGTATGACAAAACCAGACTCGCTCATTTACCGTAAGACTATAATCTCTTCGTCAATATGATCCTATCAATTATGAGATGTAAAAGTATGTCAATCCCAATTATCGATCATATCTTTCACTCCACTATTAAGTCAATACAAGTCGAAAACTCTTTTTCGACTTATGAGTACACCTTAACCAAGGATTTCGTTATCGACTTAATTGAATGGAATGCAGATCATGGTCTCTTACTATTCAAGAGTGACGAATCCTCTATTGGTCATTCATAACCTTCATACAATTCTTGAAATACCCGAATGATGCTGTATTAGCGGTCCTTGGCAGAGCAACATCCAACACCGTCAAAGCATGACTGTCCTCATATAAGATACTACAACAACCTCAAGTCAAAGGACCAATCTCACTACCGAACGTTAGAGATTAATCACTGACACTCAGATAGTTATTCATGTGAAATCTCTAGGCAGGTCTCCAATATTTTGTTCTATAGCAAAACATCCATGGGTTCATTTAAGTGTCACCACACTTTATCTTGTGAGATCAGCTACTTACTTCACAAGTAATAAATGCCACACGTGATGGTTTATCTGTAATAACGATATCCGTATCTCGTTATTGCTTACGACCATGGACGATTTAAAATTCAATCATATGTAATTTGTATCTCACAATCACAACTCCCTGTGATTAACAAATTACGAAAATTTGAATCTACGAACTCTATTATTTAATTTTATTGTCCATTAATTAATTAATAGATCTGTCATTAAATCGCATTAATTATATATTGAAAGTATTTATGTCAAAAGTTAATTGGACTTAGGGCATAACACTTACAAACTCCCACTTGCACTAAATCCAATCACTTATGTATCCTATATCATAATAGTTTACATGACGATTATGTTTATGCTACGATAACTCTTTGTCAGTGGATCTACAATATTGTCAAATATGGAAATTTGTTCTTCTCTTTACATCATTTCTATGTATTATTCCTCTGATGAGATTATATCACCTTAATATATGTTTGGATCATTGATGAGACCTTAGTTCCTTCACTTTCGCGATGGCTCTATTATTATCACAATACAATAGCATAAGATCAACAATATTAGGAACTATCCCAAGTTCATTAATGAACATCTTGATCCAAATTGCAACTCCTTGCTACTTCCGAAGTAATCATGTATTAAGTTTCTGCTATTGAACCAATGGTTGTTTCATGTTTGGAACCTTTCCAACACATCGTTTAAGAGTAAACATGTTTCGCCATATAAAATCTTCTCAAGATTTTATCTATATATATTGAGATGAGTTAAGAAATCTTCTAAATCTATCTCTATAGATCAAGTTGCTTTTCCATATTATTCATGAATAAATCCTTTAACAACTATTATTTCAATGATTGAAATATAGGGATGTCATTTCCTATAATATTAGGAATGCGACAATGCTCCCACTATTGCCTTGTAAACACACAATTCGTCTTTATATTTGATAAAATCAACATTGTGATTTTATTATCAAATCGAAAATTTCAACTCCTAGAGGCTTGCTTTAAACCATAGTCATGGTAGGCAACTTTTGCAGCGAAAATTCGAATAGACTTTAGCATGGTTACAGGCGAAATGTTTAATCAAAGTCAACACATTGTCTTTGTTTGTTACTTTTTGCTACTAGCCTTGCTTCGTATGTATGGATATTCACATCCATGTCAACCTTTTATTATAAACCATTTATAACCTATGGGTTTTATCCCATCAGGAGGGTTGACCCAGATCTAAACCTTGTTCACATACATGGAGTTCATCTCGGGTTTCATGGCCTTTTGCTATCTCTTTTAAGTCAACGTTTGACTTTATTTTTGTGCAACTAATAGGTTCATCATCCTGAATCAGTAATACCTAATTAGTAATCATGGATTTGCACCTTCTTGAAGGTTGATTGATCCTACTAGAATCATACAGAGCTAACATGTCCTCAGGAGTCTCTACTTCCTGATCAAGAGTATGTCCCACATCAGATGTGGGATCAAACTCGGATTCATCTACTTGGTTAATTATATCTATGGACTCTTAAACTCTTTCAAGTTCTATTTTACTTCCACTGTCCTTTCCTAGAGTAAACATTTTCTCTAATAATATGATATATCGTGGAACGAAGGCTTTCTTCTACATTGAATTGTATCCAAATATTTGTTTTGGATATCCCACAAATATATTCATCAGATATATATACTCAAATTTATCCGATTCAACGCGCTTCAAATAAGTGTCATGGCCCCAAACTTTCATATTAGATAAATTGGAACTATTGTCTTTCTATAATTCGTATGGAGTTCTGTTAACCAACTTAGGTGTGACATAATTTAGTGTGTTGCACACTGCAATCAGTGCATAACTCCAAAATAATTTTGGGAAATTTGCATGACTTGTTATTAATCGCACTATATCTAATAGTTTACGATTCCTCCTTTTAGATACACCACTATGCTGCAGTGTATATGGAGGAGTCCACTGCAAGAAAATCACATTCTCTCTTAGATAATCTAAATTTTATCTTTAAGATATTTCACTTTAATCGAATCTTAATGTGAAGGTATCTTTACCTATTTGTTTCTCTACTTCTAGTTTAAATCCTTTGAACCTTTTAGGAACTTCATGCTTGAATTTCATTCAGTGTACATAATAATTGATGACATAAGAGAAACCTCATCTGACATTAATTGACATAGGTCCATATACATCACTATGTATTATGCCAATATTTATGAGGACTTATTCATTTTCAAGTAAAAGGAGATTTATTCATTGTGCTAAACAGACATGTTTTGCACTTGTCAAACGATTCTAAATCAATTGACTCTATGTATACATCTCTATGTAATTTTGAAATTGCATTTCATCTATATGACCAAATCTGCAATGTCAGATTTAAGTATTATTCAAATTATCACTTTTATTCCTCTTAACTTCTAAACTCATTATAGAATGCTTAATATTCAGAATATAAATATTATTTGTAGCTTACCATAACTATTAAGATCTTAATCATGATAAGTAGGAACAACAATTGTTCTTAACATTAAAATAGTTCATGGCTAAACATGAAGTTCATTTTAATATTCCAACTATGGTGGGTACAAAGTAATATTTCTCTAATTTCAATACTAAGTCAAAAGGCAACAGTAAGAAGTATGCTCTTACAGGCAATGCAGCAACCTTTGCTCATCTTCAACTTGTAGGTCAACTTCTCCCTTTCGTAGTGATCTACTTCTATTTAGTTTCTCCATATTTGTATAAATATGATATCCATATCTGGTATCAAATACCTAAGAAACTCATGAAGTAGAGGTAAGTCTTGCAATATTTCTTCCAATGACTTTTCATTCTATAATGAAACCAAAGATCATTAAATTTGGTATTGTCCTTTGTTTTGACGGCCTTAGCCATATTGGATGCTTTCACAAAGCCTCTTTAGACTTCCTCTTAATATCTTTAGAGAAATCAATAACTTGCCCACTTCTCACTTTGATATTGGGTATAACAGTCCTAAGCATATTAAACAACCCAATAATTGAGCATTCGAACTTATTTACGTTAAATTCATAATTAGTTGCTAATAGCTTTCTCTGACAGAGATTCTAGAACCAAGTCACTAATTAGTTCATGGTTTATGATTGAACTCAATTGAGACATTTCTCAACGTTAATCATCTTCAGTATCTAAACAACGACTGAAGATTACTCTGTCATTTTGCATCAGTATAGTTGCTTGGAAGTCTCACATTCTTCCACATATGATTATTATCATACAACTTTTTGAAATGAAAAATCATGCGTTAGCATCTATACTCTCACGTTACTTTTTTAATTTAGGTGACATAGTTGCAAGCATCACATATGTGCAGTACAATCGTCATCACTGTATTTATTATAGTAGCCACATCTTCCTTAATCGAGTCATCAACGGATATCTCTGGAAAGGGTTACTCAAGGACGTAACCAATTTTCTTATGCTTGATAACAATTCTCAAATGGCATCCAGTATGCCACTCAAATACACATGATTACTCATAGCAAATATAAATGACGAAAAGAAAAAAGAATAATATATAAAAATGCATCAATTGATTTAACATGAACTTTTTAAATTAATTATGCTCCCACTATTTAACTCAAATTTATGACATTCTCACATAAATTTATGGAGTCTATACTTGACTCCCGATGGGTTGGGATCCCATATGTTATATTAAGATCTTGAGTATACTCAACAAGTCTTAATAAAACATTTGGGTAGATATTATTATCAATTATATCTCCATACAACTCCCATATCATTAAACTGACAACTCTTTGTCTTCACACATCTTATGTGTTAGCTTAATATGTCTCTAAACTTTATCTTCTTGAGTGTACTCAATAAAAGATAAACTTCAGTTAAATCGAACACTTCATTCAGAAATATCTAATATTTCATAGTGTCAAACATATCTCTAATAGACCAGTCTTGAGTGTACTCAACGAGCTAAGACGATTTGGGACTCTGATTTTTCACTATAATGATGGAAGGCTAAAGTAAAATATGACTTAATATTTTTATTAAGGGGTTTTTGCATTCAAAGGTCTCAACGTAACAATCATATATGTTATATTACACATCTACCATGCAAATAAATACATATATAATATAATGTAATAGTGTGGACGATTATGAATTTTACTATCTAGTCTTCCAGAGTCATCAAAAAGACTAGTTGGTCAATTCCTGGGGGTATCGCATTGATCATTATCAATGCACCATCTTCATGGTTGACTCCTCTTCACGTGTCTTCAATTAATCCAGGTGTAACCTGTATCCTATACTAGTTGACACGCAGGTCTACATGAAATTGGATTCGCAGGCCCAAAATAATAATAATAATAGATTCACAGATCCAAATTGAATAAGAGCTCGCAGGCTCATAAAACAACAAGAATATAATTAACCTTTCAACACATCTACATGGTCGAGTCTATAATCGTCCACTAATAATACATTCGTCACATCAATGTATGCCTATATAATATCTAATATTATATGCAAATACGTTTCAAGTTTCTAGCAATTAAGATCGTCTAAACTCTTTTAAACTAATGGATCGGAACAATTAAATAATTAATTAATCATATTAATCAATTAATTTAATTAACGGGCATATTTAATTAAAATCAAATTTTAATTAAATATCGAATTAGGGTCCAACTCTAATTCCACAATTATAGAGCATACTTATTTAATTAAAATCAAATTTTAATTAAATATTACATTAGAGTCTAACTCTAATTTCAAAACTTAAGGTGGTGAATTTAATTAAAATCAAATTTTAATTAAATAAAAAAATTAGAGTCCAATTCTAATTCCAAGATTTTAGGACGAACTTATTTAATTAAAATCAAACTTTAATTAAATATGACATTAGAGTCCAAAAGGCCAGACAATTTAACTAAAATCAAATTTTAATCAAACGTCAAATTAGAATCCAATTCTAATTTTTAGAATATATTCGGATGAATAATTAATTAAAATCAAAATTTAATTAGGTATTAAATTAGAGTCAAGCTCTAATTTGAATTGAATTAATGTTTTAATTTAGGATGAAACTCCTAAATAAAATAAAATTCAATTTAAGGTTAAATTTAATATTTAGGTTAAAATCATATTTTAACGAAAATATAAAAAGTCGTCAATTTTCAATGAGACTTTAAACGGGTCAAAATGGAAATTTTAGGTCAAGTCCATTTGAAAATCAAATTTAAAACCATTTTAAAATTCAAATTTAAATACTTTCAAATTTTGCAATTCAACCCAATTTAAAATTAAAAGGTAGTCCTTCAATTAACTTAATTGCATGACAGACCCTCCATTTAAAATTGCAAATAGACCCTTCTCGTTGAAAATTGCAGAACAAGTCCTCAATTTAAAATTACAACTTGACCCCTGATTTTAATTGCAAGCAGGAGGCTCGCAACTTCACAAATTGCCCAAGAACCCCTCACCTCCAATTCTCTCTCCCAATTTTCTGTAAACCCTAAAATCCAAAAACCTTTTTTTTTTTTTGATAATTACAAGGTTGCCGCCCCTTAATCATTGCGATTGGAAGTCGCCGCTGTCAAATAGCGACGACTTCCACCGTTGTAGCAGCGACCGTGCGTTGCTGCAATAAGCCATTGCATCTCGTCGGTGCAGCAGCGGGGATTGGGGTCGTTGTCGTTGCAAGGCACCAGCGAGGTCCCCGTCGGCTGCCACGTTCCAGATCCGTTTTCCTTTCATAATTTTTTTTTGAATCAAATTTCAAAAATATAAAATTAAATATCCACTTAATTGTTAGAAACAAGAAAAATAATAACAATCAACATTTGATTGTTCAATCGCGCAAATCAATATCTAACAAACACAAAATAGGCTCTGATACCACTGTTGAGAATCTACTTAACATGCATAGCGGAAATAAAACAATTTTCGATTCCCAAAAAAATTCATCTTTGCGTTTAGATAGAAATTGTGATATAAGTTATGCCTTTTCTTAGATCCCCAAACTTCATTGTGTTATCTTTGTTCTAGCAACTTTGATCTATCTCCTACAACTGTCCAATTGTCCGGCCTCCAATAAATTTCACCCAGAGAACAAGATTGTAGAATTAGAATTTTCTTTCTTGTGCTAATAAGAATGATGAATCTCAACTAAAATTGTAAACCTTAATCACTTATTTATATAAGCCCAAACGGTTTGGCTCGACTCGATCCAATATTTAATTAACCCATTAATTAAATCTAGTCCGTGAATTAATTAATTTAATTCGGGCCTATAAATTAGTAACCCAATCAATTAATTTATCCAACGTTTGTTAAATTAATTAATTGATAAATCACAATCTTCCAGTTCTCTTTTGTGTACGCCCCATCAGGTTCTCGATCACGATACCCAACGACGTGAAATATTATTTTAATCTAATCAAAATTGATAAATTAAAACACCTTTTTAATTTATCACCAATTCACACTCGCCGTCCCAGATTGACATCTAGCAATATGTTAGGGCAATACATGTGAGGAAAAATGTCACGTGGTATAACAAAATCAAATTCGCTCATTTATCGTGAGACTATAATCTCTTCGTCAATATGATCCGATCAATTACGAGATATGGAAGTGTGTCAATCTCAATTATCGATCATATCTTTCATTCCACTATTAAATCAATATATTTCTAAAACTCCTTTTCGATTTATGAGTATACATTGGCCAATGATTTCGTTATCGACTTAATTGAATGAAATGCAAATCATAATCTTTTACTATCTAAGAGTGACGAATCCTCTATTAATCATTCATAACCTTCATACAATTCTTGACATACTCGAATGATACCGTATTAGCGGCCCTTGGTAGAACAACATTCAACCCCGTCAAAGCATGCTTGTCCTCATATAAGGTAGTATGACGACCTCAACTCAAAAGACCAATCTCACTACCGAACGTTAGAGATTAACCACTAACACTTAGATAGTTATCCATGCGGAATCTCTAAGTGAGTTTCCAATATTTTGTTCTATAACAAAACATTCACGTGTTCATTTAAGTGTTACCACACTTTAGTTTATGAGATCGGCTACTTACTTCACAAGTAATAAATGCCACAAGTGATGTTCTATCCGTAATAACGATATCTGTATCTCGTTATTACTTACGACTAGGGATGACAAAAAGGCTCAAGGGCTCGGGCCCAAAAAACTCGGGCCTCCTCGGCTCGAAGCTCGGTTAAACCAAGTCTAAGCTCGGGCTGAGCCCCATTTTGGGATGCCAGGCCGAGCTCGAGCTGGCCCATGTGGCTTGCGGGCCGGCTCACAAAAAATATATATATATTTAAAAGGCAGCAAACTGCTGCTTTTCTTTACGCCCTTAAAAAAAAGTGAGAAAAAACGAGCCAGCTCGGCTCGACCCATTTTGGCTCGGTAAGGCCCGAGTCGAAAGCTCACGTTGAGCCTCGATTTTTTGGCCGAGCAAACGGGCCAAAAAAAGCCCGTCTTCAAAAAGCTCGAGCCGAGCCCGAGCCCGAGCCTTGATTTTCGGCTCGAGAGCCGGCTCGGCTCGACTCGTTGCCATCCCTACTTACGACGACGAACGATTTAAGATTCAATCATATGTAATTTGTATCTTATAATCACAACTCCTTATGATTAACAAATTACAAAAATTTGAATCTATGGACTCTATTATTTAATTTTATTGTCCATTAATTAAACAATAGATCTGTCACTAAATCACATTAATTATATATTAAAAGTATTTATGTCAAAAGTTGATTGGACGTAGGGCATAATACTTACACTAACAAATAACTGTTTCTATTTCCTAGTAAAAATAAGACACGAATCAGCTAAGGACTCAATGTTACCTGTGTATGGGGTGGGGATCCTTCAACTTCAGTAGGCTTCTGAGACAGCACGATGGCACAATTTAATTTTATCTTTAACAAGATGCAGAGAAATGGAAACCACTTCTTCACAAAGGTTCAACCTTTGGGCAAAATTCCCCAGGTTGTATTGAAGAAACCTCCAAGAAAAAGAGAAGGGCATGATAGTACATCAAAGTAATGTACTGCTAGGACAAGAATTGCAAAAAGTTAGAATAAGATCATCATGCTTTGAAATTAGCTGTCACCAAAAGTTCTACTCACATTTATAGCGACTAAAATAATTAAAACGTTCTCCTGAAATTATTATACAGATCTCGATAAAGGTGGCTAATATCATTTTGATGAAATATATTTAAATAGGTTACTTTAAGGGAAGATGACAACCATTTTATGGATAAAGGGAATGTCAGCATTGAATTTCAATACACAATAACCACTTAACCAAAGTTCATATACCTGCTTCTTGAATGTTGGGATCCTAAAACAGGATTTATGAAGGATGCCAATAATTTCTGTTTGCGTTTTGTTTTCTGAAAGGTAATTAAGAACCTCAGTAGCAAATTCTTCACATAATGCACAAGGATTTTCATTCTTTTACATCATCCATGTATTGAGCCTCTACCTCAAGCAGCTTGTTATTTATCTGCATGGCTGTTAGAAGCAGAAGGAATTAGTACTCTATTGTATGTAAACCAATGTAATCATGTTTGTTCGATTTAGCAAAAAAAGCCATAGTAATTTCTAGTTGGTCCAAGCATATATTGGCAAGTAAACAAACTACAGTCAGATTGAGAGTAAAAGCATGTTTGGTTACGCTTGAAAACTTTACTTGTAAATACATTATAATATATAAGTTGTTAGGTGCTCAAAATTGAGAATAAAATAAATTATTTATTTTGATAGTTAGGTAAGAGAAACTAGCGAGCAACTATTTCTATTTAAAAATAAAAATAAAATAACTTACTCAAACATGTTTCAAAATAAAAAAGTTACTTAACATTACTTATTTTTATGCTTGACCAAATGTGTCTTGTGGCATCTACTCTCGTAGTGTTAAATTGTTAAATCATTTGCCATCGCATAAAACTAAATAAAAAAGACTGACCGAAGAGAAGTACCTAATACAATCCCCCTTCCCCCAGTGAAGCGACTAGCTGTTTGTTTCCATTGCAGAACCAGCATATGCTGAGTACGAAAAGCAGAAAAGGACTAAAAGCACCCTTGTATTCATATGCCAAAAATCGACATTGGTCAACCCAAAACCATAAAATGGCCAACTATGCTACATGTACACAAAGCCTTACAGTTCCCTAACATGGGGGGTGGGGCCTGCGCATTAATTGGGCTTGAGCCCCTCCCTTCATGTTAGGAGAGTGTACACCGAGCTGTAAGGCTCGGTGCAAGGGACATTATTCTAAAATGGCATTACGGTAAGCAAGTAGAAGATTATTGATGGACAAATGTGGAATAATGCATTGTGTTTTCTCCTCTCAGCACATACTTATTATGTCATATTTGCTCATATTAACTGTTTTACATTAGTAAATATACATCAGAATTAAATGGAATGTCATTTTTAATACGAAAGCCCCCATTATGTGGCAAAGCAAACCATGAGTAGTATCAGAAATACCTACCAAAAACAACACACTTGAAAGTGTTGAGAAAGTGTTCCAAAATTAAAAAGGAAGAAAACGTGTTTCTGAAATAACACCTTATTAATGGAGCTCTACAGCTGGATTGTGATGCGTGTTTATTTCCTGACCATTGAATCTAATTTTAGATTCTTCTATCTATCTAACCATGAGATTTTTGGGGAAATATACACATTTAATGAGTGAAAGACTTTTCTTCCAGCCTGGAAAAAGTTTTTCTCTCACGTCTCACTCTCCGAAAAAAGGGCAGTTTCTCTCTCTTCTCTTACTAGTTCTTAGAATTCTATCCCTTCATCTCTCTCTTCTCTCTATGCGTAGAAAATCATTTTCTTTTAGTGAGATTAGGGCTTGATTCTTGGAGTATTTTTTGAAAATAAAACCTATTATCATCAAGAAATATTCTAGATCCATATGCGTGTTGTACTATTTCAGCTTTGGTTAAGTCGAATCTGTGGGATTCGAGTTTTGCCCGATTTCTTGTGAGATTTTAGTAATCTCAGCCTTTTCCTATGTGGGGTAGTGGCTGGTTTGTTGTGTTCCTTGGTGAAATGTTACTTGCTGGGTAATATGTTATTGATGTTGAATAACTCGAAAGAGGGCAGTTCATGTTATTGGTGAGATCTTTGTGATCTAGTGTGATTCATTTGTGAATAGATGACGGTTTTGTTATTCTTTATAAGATAAGTCTCTGTGACTTATTTCTTTGTAATATTTTGGAACATTATTGTATACTAGCTACCTATTTTTGGGGCTTTATAGTGCAACCAAGCTTTATCCATTTTAATGGATGCTCAACAGGGGATTAGATATTAGAAGTGGTCGTCGAATCTCTAGGGCTTCGGCCGAAAAATTGTCCGTGTTCATTTTATTTTCTACACTTTATTTTCAGTTTATAATTGTGGTTTTGGAATCTTGGTTAATATTAGCGTTACGCCTCTAGCCGAACCACTATGAAAAGTCTACCACTGCTTCATACGAGGTGTCTACCACCAATCCGAAGTGGTTTCGAAATGACTCCACCACCAATGTTCGCACGTTGCTAACACGCTGCGAGGCACAAAACAATTTTACTGAACCGACCGAAGTGTCCTTGACGCCGAAGTGCAATGCACTCCGAGGTTCTCCTTCAGCGGATCCACCGCGACTTTCAGAAAGAGATCTGTGTCAAGATCCTTTCTGTCCCCAAGGCTTAATTGATTTGATGTCTCCATGGGTCTAGTTGATGTGACATATCAACTTTATGTCAACTCAACTCAGGAAAAGTTATTACCCGCTCATTCTATAGACGCGACTGATTGATGCCTATAAGCAGATGCCTCACATTGTCAGATACATACTCGTGTTTCCCACATCCAACGGTTCTCCTCACCTATAAATATCCAAGATTTTCCAAGAGGCAAAAGTAATGAAACTCTTACAACTTAACTCTCCATAACAAGAAAATATATATTCTCCTCCCCACTCTCTTGCACAACTCGGCATTGTTCCGATCATCGGATACTAACTTGACCATCGGAGTGTATGCGATCGCCACCACCACCGCTGGTTCCGGTCATGTGTGTCTGACCGTGCGTTGATTGTGCCCAGGGAGGATCATGTAGAGTAGCTATCGATTGGCCACGTGGTAGGTCCAATTCGCGAGATCAACAGATTGGCGTCATCTGTGGGAAACTTCCAGTCTAAAGTTCTACATTCTCCACCGAAAAAGCCACTGAAAAGCCATTAACTTACCTTAAAAAGGGCACATTCTTGAAAAAGAGCAAAGTCGTATTATAATCCAAATTCTTATCACCCTTGAAAAAGAAGTAGATAAGATAAGTTCCAGTAATGAGGACGCAAACCCCGGGATGGACGCCTCTGAAGAAAAGGTGCTCCGAAACAATGTCACTCACAAAAGACCCCATCACCGACATCGTCGAGGTGAAAGAACGACCATGCTAACTGAAGGAATGGCTCAAATAGCTGCGGGCATGAGAGATATCGCAGCTCAGAATATGGCGATGCATGAATTTTTTATGCAAGCCCAAGGTCATCAGGGCTCCCAAATGCCCCAAGGATCTTACCCAGCTCATGAAGTCCCTGCGTCTCGTTCCAGAGACCATATGAGTCAGCACAGAGAACCCCCTCTCGAAAGAGAAGTGGGTACGGAAGTCACATCCTATGTGCAAGGGAGCCAACCAGCAGAATCGAAATTGGGGGACAAGTTTCCACCAGAATATGAAGCACAAAGGTTAGTCAGTGTTTTTAATCTAATAGGGCAGGACCTTAGTAATAGGGTTCGCTCAGTGGAAAAATCAGTTCGACAAGAGCAAGAGCAAGAACAAGCACCCCTTCCACCTAGAAATAAGAAGGAGAGAAGGAACTTAGTTGATTGGGGTAGTCGAGGAGGAGCACCTCCATCTCCCCAGAACATGTAAGATGATGAGGGCTCCGAAGGACCTTGTCGATCTTATGAAATTGATGATGATGACGACAACGACCTCCCTTTCACAAGGGAGATTCCAAGCTTCCCAATGCCTGTGGATTTCATGCCCCCTAAAATCTCCAAGTATGAAGGAAAGGGGGACCCAAAAAAGCACCTTATCAAGTACATGACACAGATGAGCCTGAAGAGAGCCTTGTCTGCTTTGAAATGCAGAGCCTTCCACCTAACCCTGGCCAGAGTCGTCGAAGTGTGGTACAGCAGATTACCTCCCCTGAGCATTAGGAGTTGGCCAGATCTGAAAAAGACATTCTTGAACCAGTACCTTTCACATAGAGAAGGAGAGGCCACAATGCAACACCTACAAGGTATGAGACAAGCCACTGGTGAAACGCTGAAAAGCTACCTCGCCAGGTTTAAGGACGAAATCACATACTGCGAACATGTCACTGACAGAGAAGCCCTTCTAGCCTTGAAAGGCGGTCTCAATATGAACACTTTGTTCTGGATGGATGTACGCAGCAAGAATCCTATCACTTACGATGAACTGGTAGAAATGACGAGAGTTGAAATCGTCAGTAAAGAGATGATTGTTCATCGAAATCGTGCCCATGGGGACTCCCTCCGCCTCAGAGGTAGGTAGGTCGAGGACCCGTAGCGCACCTTGTCACCCAACAATAGACCCAAGCAGGGCATACAATAGCTCCCACGTCCGGACAGACACTAGCTTCTGTCATGCTAAATGCAGTGCCGATATTGGCATATAAGAATGCCTCTGTCGAGGCGGGACCATCTGGGGGTATTGATAATAATCGAAAAAAGAAGAAGTAGCGGCCAAACAGGCCCTTAGAAAGGGTAAGGTTCTGCACTTTTCACCAACTCTATGGACATGACACCAACAAATGCAGAGATGCTTCTTGACGTTCGGATCGGAATAACCCACATCCCTCCAAAAGGGACGAACATCCTCGCAGATCTGCCTCCCCGAACAGGAAAGAGAGGAGGCATAGAGACCAGCCACCTCGGAGAAGAGAATCGAGGGACAGAGGAGAGTCCAGACAGAGAGATCAGGCCCCATTAGTGTTAAGTATTTACTGTTTTGTGAAAATAATATATGTGCATTGGTCACTAATCCCAAATCCCCTGTTCTGCCTGTAGTATTCTTATTGTATGTCCCTGTGTGTTCTTGAACTCAACCTTTTGTTGTGTGAACTATCGTGGTGAATCTTGTCATGGTTACTGCTAAGTTTGAAGTGAGCATGTATGATGGGAGGGGGACCTTTAATATGAGGAGCCAGAAAATGAGGGCTATCTTGATGCAAATGAAATGTGCTAAAGCCTTAGATAATATTTGACCTGTTGAAATGTCTGTTGCAAAAAGAACTGAGTTAGAAGAAATAGCATGGAACACTATTTTCTTGTACCTTTCAGACAATGTGACCAGGTTTATAGGTGAAACTAAAACTGCTGAAGAGTTGTGGACAAAATTAAAAGTCCAATATAAGCAAAAAATTGTTCCAAACAAATGTTTTTTTTACTAAAACAATTCTTTTCTTTCAAAATGGATTCTTGTGTTGACTTAGTTGAGAACTTGGATAGATTTACAAAATTGACCCAGGACCTTGCCAACTGTGATGAGAAATTATCATAAGATTAGTTGGTTGTCGTATTGTTAAACTCCATTAGTGATAGGCATAAATACCTTAAAAATGCCTTAGAATATGGAAGAGACAAGCTTACCACAGAAATCATTATAAATGCCTTAAAAAATAGGGTTCTTGAATTAAAATCAGATTTTATCAACCAACAAAGTGGAGAAAATCTTTTGATAAAAGGCAAAAATGTTGGTAAATCTAATTTTCGTTCAAAATTTCAAAATGACCGTAAGAAAAGAAACAATAACAAAATGAAATAAAAAACTAAGGCAAAGGGAATGAAATGTTATTACTGTGGTAAGTTGGGTCACTTTGCAAAAGATTGTTACAAAAAGCAAAATGATTTAAAAGGAAAGAAATTAAATGAGGGTAATGCTTTTATGTCCTATGATAAGCAAAAATTTGATAACGGCCTGGTTATTGTAAATGTTGAAAGGAACTTAAATCAAGAATGGATTCTTGATTTAGGTTGTTCTTTCCACATGTGCCCTAATAAAAACCATTTTTTGGACTTTGAACAAACTAAAGGGGGCCAAGTTATCATGGAAAACATATGACATGTAAAGTGAAAAGTATTGAAACCATAAAATTACTTTTTGAAAAATGGCAAAATTTTACTGTTAAAAGAGGCTAGATTTGTTCCTGAATTAGAGAGAAACATTGTGTATCTAGGAATATTGGATGACATGGAATTTGACTTAAAATTGGGTCAAGGACACATAAAAATCTTTAGGGGATAGTGATTTGATCATTTCTATCCCAAAGAAACATGGTTTATATTTTTTAAATGCAAAACCTTTATTGGGCCTTTCAGCTGTAGTTTTAGATGATAATTTTAATCTTGCAAAATTGTGGCATTGTAGACTTGGTCACATTGGTGAAAAAGGTTTAAAGGCTTTACAAAATAAAGGTGTATTTGGAAAATCAAATATTGGTGATTTGTCTAAATGTGAACAATGTTTGATTGGAAAGCAAGTTAAGTTACCTTTTCCCACTAGTACTCATAAATCAAAGCAAATTCTAGAATACTTACATACTGATTTGTGGGGCCCTGCATTCACCACTACATTGCCTGGTTACAAGTATTACTTGCTTATTATTGATGATTTTTCAAGAAAAATTTGAGTATTTCTTTTGAAAGCTAAAGATGAAACATTTGTTACATTTAAAGATTGGAAAACCCAAATTGAAAATCAAATTGATTTGAAAATTAAAACTTTGAGAATCGACAATGGTCTAGAATTTTGCAATTATGATTTGAATGAGTTTTGCAACTTGTATGGCATTTTAAGACACAGAACTGTGACCTATACAATCCAGCAAAATGGCATTGCAAAAAGAATGAATAGGACTTTGTTGAACAAAATAAGATGCATGCTTTTAAATTCTGGCTTGTCCAAATTATTTTGGGGTGAAACTGTTAAAACTGCTGCATATTTGATTAATAGAAGTCCTACAAGTGCTTTAAATTTTGATGTGCCTGAATTTGTGTAGACACAAAAGCCTGTGATCTATTCTTACTTGAAAACATTTGGTTATACTGCATATGCTCATCAAAATATAGGGAAACTTGAACTTGGATCCCTTAAATGTGTGTTTTTGGGTTATACTGAAAATGTCAAAGAATATAGGCTGTGGGTTTATGGGGAAAAACGTTATAGGGTTATTATAAGGAGGGATGTGGTCTTTAATGAGTCATATATGCCATGCTTGGAAGGGAAAGAGGGAAATTTAACTGAAAATGATGTCCAAATTGAGGTGGAGCCTATTAAAGTCGATAATATAAGTTCTGTCTCCTTAGAAACAATAACTAATGAGGCTGACCAGAATGAAAACGACCCTAATTTAACTGAACCTGAGCAGTATAATGATGATAATACACCTCTAGATGAATACCAGCTCTCTAGAGATAGGAATAGGAGACAAATTAGACCACTAGTTAGGTTTAATAGTGATGACTTTGTGTCTTTGTTCACTTATCAAGATGAATTTGAAATTGAACCTAGTTCCTATCATGAAGCGTTAAAATCGAAAGATTCTAAGTGATGGTTAAGTGCTATGGAAGAAGAAATGTATTCCCTATACAAAAACAAAACCTGGGAATTGGTTGATAGGCCTAAGGATAAGAAACTAGATTCCAAGTGGATTTATAAGATAAAGAGAGGGGAAGGTAGCACTAACAATATTAGATACAAGGCTAGGCTTGTTACCAAGGGTTTCACAAAAAAAGAGGGTGTGGACTATGATGAGATTTTTTTCCCTGTTGTTAAATATACAACTAGAAGATGTATTCTTGCTTTGGTTGTGCAATTTAAGTGGAATCTTGATCAACTAGATGTAAAAACTGCATTTTTATATGGTGAATTGGATGAAGTGATCTATATGAAATAGCATATAGGATTTATTAAAGGAAATCTGATAAAAACAGTGTGTTTGTTAAAAAAATCTTTGTATGGCCTAAAACAAGCTCCAAGACAATGGTATAAAAGATTCAATTCATTCGTCTTGAAGCTTGGGTTTAATAGAAACAATTATGATACATGTCTTTATTGGAAAGGAAATGGAGGTAAAGATTCTTTGTATCTTGTGTTTTATGTTGATGATATGCTTCTTGCTAGTGCCAATAAATCTGAAATTGATGATATCAAACACAAATTAAAATCAAAATTTTAATATAAAGGATCTTAGTTCCGCTAAGAAAATACTTGGCATGATTAGAAGAGATGAAAAATTTGATTGCTTGTTTTTATGTCAAGAAGAGTAAGTGAATAAGATCCTCAAGAAGTTTAATATGTTTGATTGTAAACCTTTGACTTTACCCCTCGTCAATCACTTTATTTTAACATTTGATTCGTGTACAAAAACTGAAGATGAACTTGAAAGGATGTCTAAAATACCTTATGCTAATGCTATTGGTTCAGTCATATACTTAATGATTTGTACCAGACCTGATTTGACTTTTAGTATTAGTTTTTTTGAGTAGATTTATGGGGAATCCTAGTGAAACTCATTGGGAAGTTTTGAAGTGGTTGTTGAGATACTTAAAGGGTTCACCTAACTTGGGTTTGATGTTTAAAATGGACAAAGAGGGGACAATTTTAAAAGGTTATGCAGATTCTAATTTGGCTGGAAATAGAGATAATAGAAAATCAACTTCATCTTATTTTTACACTTTTGTGTGGTACTGTGATAAGTTGGAAATCTCAGTTACAAAAAATTGTTGCTCTATCTTCCATCGAGGCTGAATATATTGCTGCCACTGATGCCATTAAAGAAGGCATATGACTGCATGGTTTGTTGAATGAACTTGGTTTTGTAGACACTAATCCAATATTATATTCTGACAACCAAAGTGCAATCTATTTGAGTAAGAATCCCATGTTCCATGATAGAACAAAACATGTTGATGTAAAATATCATTTTATAAGAGATATTATTTTAAAAGAGTTGTTGAAAATTAATAAAATACCTACTTTGTATAATCCATCCGATATGGGAACTAAGGTGATACCTTTAAATAAGTTTCAAAACAATTTAAAGATGTTATCTATTGATTCTTTTCATTGATTGTACAGGTACAATAGAGCAAATGAAGTTATAAATGTTGGTGATGCTCTTGGTTGCACTATAGGCTTAAATTTTGGAAGCAAGGTGGAGATTGTTGAGAAAGTGTTCCAAAATTAAAAAGGAAGAAAAACCTATTTCTAGAATAATACCTTATTAATGGAGTTCTACAGCTAGATTATGACGCGTGTTTATTTTCTGACCATTGAATCTAATTCTAGATTCTTCTGTCTGCCTAATCATGATATCTTTGGGGAAATATACACATTTAATGAGTGAAAGACTTTTCTTCTAGCCTGCAAAAAGTTTCTCTCTCTCACGCCTCACTCTCCAATAATGAAAAAAGGGGCAGTTTCTCTCTCTTCTCTTACTAGTTCTCAGAATTCGATCCCTTCATCTCTCTCTTCTCTCTATGCATAGAAAATCATTTTCTTTTAGTGAGATTAAGACTTGATTCTTGGAGTATTTTTTGAAAATAAAACCTCTTATCATTAAGAAATATTCTAGATCCATATGGGTGTTGTACTATTTCAGCTTTGGTTAAATCGAATCTGTGGGATTCGAGTTTTGCCCGATTTCTTGTGAGATCTTAGTGATCTCGACCTCTTCTTATGTACAGTAGTGGCTGGTTTATTGTGTTCCTTAGTGGAATGTTACTTGCTGGGTAATATGTTCTTGATTTTGAATAATTCGAGAGAAGGCAGTTCATGTTCTCGGAGAGATCTTTGTGATCTAGTCTGATTCCTTTATGGAATAGAGGCAGGTTTTGTTGTTCATAAGATAAGTCTCTGTGACTTATTTCTTTGTAGTATTTTGGAACATTATTGTGTACTAGCTGCCTATTTTTGGGGCTTTATAATGCAATCGAGTTTTATCCATTTTAATGGATGCTCAAGAGAGGATTAGGCGTTAGAAGTGGTCGCCGAACCTTTGGAGCTTCGACCGAAAAATTGTCCGTGTTCATTTTATTTTCTGCACTTTATTTTTAGTTTATAATTTGGTTTTGGAATCTTGGTTAATATTAGTATTTCTCGACTTTTCAGAAAGCAAATGTGCCAAATTGGGAGATATTTATAAAATCACACGATAAACGAAGTATACGGTAACAATTACTTCTAAGCACATATTCTCGACCTTTACAATGGAAAATCCGCGCCTGAAGCCAAGTTTTTTTGTAGTGTCGTGAGGCACCCCACTCAAATTATATTAGCTTATAATTCATAACATATAAAAAAAGAATAGCCTTGTGATTATTGTTTTTGCTTCTAGCATTTTCAATTGGATGGTTAGATTTCAACCTACTCCACCTCATTGAGTGAGATATTCAAACTTAACCTCCAAGACAAAAGCTGGAAGCTTGAACTTAATTGGAAATCATTAAGCTAATATAGTACTTAAAGAAAAATAATATATGTACTGTTATTATCTTTGCTGCCCAAACCTATACAAGAATGAATAATATTGATTAGAAGTTTAATGAAGCCAAGTTCTCAGTAAGTTGAAGCCCATATGATAGTTAGAGCATGTTTGAGCCACATTTTTTTGAAAAAATATATTTTTAAACAGTAATTTGATATCATTTTAACTACACATTTTTTAATAAAATAATGTTACACGCAAATTCAAAACTTTTCTTTATTTTTTAACCACACATTTCCTATTAATACACAAGTCAAAAATTTATTTTAAGGAAAATAATGTGGCTCAAACAAAGGCTTAATATCAAATGATTGTTAAATGGTAAAATAAATATATAAATAAATAAATAAATAAATAAATATATATACACACACACACATTCCAGCGTGGTCCATTGGCACTGCCCCGTTTTCTACCTCTCAAGATTTTATTTTTTTGTGGATAAAATACAACATTTTCTTTGTCTGTCTTTAGCCTATTGATAAACATAACATTTAAAGGTAATTTTTATTAGTTGTACCACATTTTTTATTGCCTTTAAGGTCCTCATTCCTTGCTCATTGAAGCACTTATGTCCTAAAATTGAATTTGTTGCATTCTTATGCCCAATATTTTATTAATTAGAGCACCTCGTCTTTCATAATGGTTTCCATCTAAAAAGTTTGTTAGAGGGGAAAAAATGACTTACTGGTCAAACATATTTTAAAAATAAATAAATTAAAAGTGCGACAATATTTTTTTCCTCATTTCGAAATAGCAATCAGAATATCCCCAAAAAACATCGTAAAGAATGAAATACGTTAATTAATGGAAGGTTAAATATAAAATTCAAAAAAAGAAAAAAAAAAAAAAAAGCTACCACACAAGTGTAACAAGAGCAATTAAACAATGGTCCAACAAATAGTACCACTGGTTAGAGAGAGAGAGAGAAAGAGAGCAACCATGGGCTCTTCTTGTGTTAGAGTTGTAATTCAAATCGGAGTCTTGAATCGCGTATTGTTGGTGTTGGAAAGGAGCCTAACTGCTTTCAACAACAAAGAAACAAAATTCCGTTGAATTGGTTCTCCTAATTGTAATATATTTTTTTTTTTACCTTTTAAGACTCTTCTAGGATTTGAAACGTGACCTATAAATACAAGGCTCATCTGTCAGTTTTATTTAAGCATTATTGATGTGTTTGTAATTTCTCTCCATATTGTCAGTTTATAATATATCGTTCCTTTGCGATAAATTCTTTTTGTTTATTTCTTTAATTTTAAACTTTTTTCTTGTTGTGATCTTTATTACTTCGCATCGTCATTAAATCTCATTATCACAATCCGTAAGAATGAGCAAGTTCTATTCGAGCTTTCGTACCCAACAAGTGATATAAGAACTTGGTTCTTGTTGTGAATTAGTTGAGGTTTTTTCAGAGATGACTACCATGAGGCATGCCATTCCGCTGCTGGATCAAAATACAAGATTTTCTTTGTAGCAAGTAAAGATGAGAGTAATTTTGGCGCAGTTGAATTTGGACGATGTGTTGCTGGGTTTTAAGAAGATGCCAGCTAATTGGATGACGGATGATAAACAACGGAGGGATCGAAATGCCTTGTCGTTTATTCATCTTCATCTATCCAACAATATTCTAAGATGTCTTGAAGGAAAAAACAATAGCTGCTTTGTGGTTGAAATTGGAGCAGTTATGCATGACTAAAAGTCTCATGAGCAAACTGGTTCTAAAGCAGAAGTTGTATTCTCATTGGATGGTGGAAGGTATTGTCATGTTCAAGGAGATTATCATAGATTTAGAGAAGTTGGAGGTAAAGTACGATGAAGAGGATCTTGTCTTGATCCTGCTATGTTCGCTGCCTTACTCTTATGCGTCGTTTCAAGACACCATTTTGTATAGTCGAGATACTTTGACTATAGATTATAGACGACGTCTATGATGCTTTGCGTTCAAAGGTGAAGTTGACGCATTTGGTTGGAGCTATATCGAGGGATGAGAAAGCTCTTATATCTCATGGTGGTTGATGGGAGGGCAGATCAAAGAATAACATCAATTTGTTTTGCTTCTATTGCAGACGTAAGGGATATATTCGAAAGGATTGCGATAAGTTGCAAATTAAAGGTGATTTATTTGCAAATCATGTAGCGCAACTATTGACTTCAGACAAAACAAATGTAGTTGAGAATTTTGCAGACGGTAGAGATGTGATGTTGACCGTAGTATCTGATGTGAAATCTAGTTCCGACGAGGAGTGGATACTTGATTCGACATGGTCGCATCATATGTGTTTCAATCGAATTTTCTTTCAGACATATGAGGCTATTCAACAAAGTGGATTTGTAATGGGAAACAATTAGTCTTGCCGTATTGTTCGGATCGATCAAGTCAGATTTAGGCTGCAGGATGGGATAGTTGAAAGAATTGATTAGGTTCGACATGTTTCAAACCTAAAAATGAATCTCATATCACGCTTAGTACTCTGGATGCAAAATGATATAAATTATTTAGTAGAGGTGGAATCATAAAGGTTCTAAAAGGTATCTGGGTTGTACTAGAGGGACGGAGAATGTCTCAGTTGTACATCTTATAGGGGAGTGCAGAACCACTTAAGACACATATCGACAAGTTCAGTACTCTGGTGGATATTCAATTTGGTATAGTACCTCTTGTGACGGGCTCTGGGTCAGTTTAGAACATTGCTTGAGAGAGCGTTGGTGATTCCGCTTTACCACCAATTTCAGCGGTTGCATTGTGTTCATTTGCTAGGATTGGATCCATTGAGCGTAGGTACCGTGGTGTCAGTAATGTTTGTAATATTTTTGGGGACGTTGAAGGCAACAGTTCTAGTAAGGGGCCTTTTATTTAGGCATTTTGTATGATTTCTGCTACAGGGTGTACTCTGACCCTATTTGGTGAAAATTAATTCCTTGGTGAAATTTTGGGAATCCAATAGTAGGGTTTAGGTGTTGCTTGTGGACGTTGTGCAGAGGACGATGGTTTATATGAAGAGTTTTGGTTACTGCGTTGAGAAGATTTGCCATTTCATTCTAATGCAAACGAGTTTATTTATCAGGTGGAAAAATTTTGTGAAGCTCCACTCATTGCATCGGAATTTGAGCTAAGGTGGAGATTGTTAGAGTAGTAACTCAAATAGGAGTCTTGAATCATGTGTTTTTAGTATTGGAAAAGAGTCTAACTGCATTCAACAACAAGAAAACAAAATCCCGTTAAAATTGGGTCTCCTAATTGTAATATATTTTCTCGCCTTTTATGACTCTTCCAGGGTTTGAAACGTGACCTATAAATATAAGGTTCATTTTTTAGTTTTGTTTAAGCATTATTGTCGTGTCTGTAATTTCTCTCCATATTGTCAATTTATAATACATCGTTCCTCTGCGATAAATTTTCTTTATTTATTTCTTTACTTTTAAACTTGTTTCTTGTTGTGATATTTATTCCTTCACATCATCATTAAATCTCATTCTTTACCGTTCGTTGGAATAACAAGTTGTATTTGAGCTTCCACACCCAACATCTTGCTCTAAGAAATGAATCGTTGTTTAAAAAAGACTGTCGAAGTGCAACAAATTACTTGCACAATCTGCGCATGTTTCGACATATGAGCTGCTAGGTGCCTTTTTTGTCTTACCAATTACCAATGGGAATTATTTTATTTTAGTATTATTTTTTTTCCCTTTCTAGTATAAATTGTACTGCCTAAGTTTTTATTCAAATGCTAGCATCATTAAAGGGATTATTATGTAAATGCTCTATGATTATTCTACTATGAGTATTTTTCCAAATTATGTGTGTAAACTTGGTCGTGTCAAGGACGACACAGTTTTGCACAATTAGCCACAAATCACGAGATAATGTAGCATGAGTTACTAGATCCCGACATAACAATCGATGACTCATGATTCTACCATGATTTGTGTGCATTTAATGTATATCAATAATTAAATCTCACTCATTCATACATCATAGACACTAGAGTTCAAGAATAACGAGTGTTAATATCAAAGGGATTGAAGTAGTTCATAAAAGCAGTCCAAAAGGAGTTTAATTCTCTCCAACATGATCATGCACTGGAATTGAACTTTGACACAAAATGGTCCAATCCACTACACTTTCGATTAGTCTGAGATTCTCTCGCCACGATCAAGGCAAACTGCATGCCTCAATTGGTAGACAATAATTATTTCAGCATTAACATAATAGTGTGTAAAGCTCTGATTCTGCGACTGCAATATGACCAAGTCAAAAGCATCCGAGAATGAAAGAATACGTGAGCACAAAATGTTGATTAACGTATAATACCATTTGGATCAAAATTAGAGAACAATTCTCTTAATATATTAAATTTTCGTTTAGATAAAGCCTAATCAACTCTAATGCCTACAGATATTTCAATAACAAATAATGTTATCTAGTTGCAATATTCTTGAGCAACCGTCTATGCGTCACTAGTCTTGACGAAACCTAGCTCTTGTTTGATCTTCATTATTTTTAAGATACATTTTTTCTTTATTTTTTCAATCACACATTTCTCAATAAAATAATATTACACTTAAATTCAAAACTTTTTATTATTTTTTAAGCACGTATTCTCCATCAATTTTCTATTTTAAAATTTATTCTTAGCAAAAAAGTAAATAAATAAATAAAATTGAAGCTCAAACAGGCGCCTAACTAGTAGAGAAACTTCGAGTATTTTTCCCTAAGCTTAAAAACGTAAAAAACTAGTGACAAAAAACTTGTGAACAATGCATAAACTTGTGAAAAAGATAATATTAAACAACAGTTTTTTTTTTTTTTTTTTTTTTTTTTTTTTTTTTTTTTTTTTTTTTTTTTTTAAAAAACGTC
>NC_036247.1:8203860-8259434 GCF_002742605.1 Olea europaea var. sylvestris | reverse complement strand
AAAAAAAAAAAAAAAGTTTTTTTTTTTTTTTTTTTTTTTTTTTTTTTTTTTTTTTTTTTTTTTAACAAAACGTGCCTTTGAGCCTTTTTGACGTAATGGAAGATTATAGAGAAGATGAACAATCACAAAATGAGAAAACTCTGTAGAAATTTTTTATTAAATTCAAGAACGGCCGCCTCAAAGGATTTACAACGCCTTAAATAGAAAAAAAAACCTAACAAAATTCGGAAAATAGAATAAAAAATATATTTTTTCAAAAATAGAAAAATATGAAATAACTACTAAGATGGAAAATCCATATCTTCGGGATCATCCTCCAACAAACGGAATACAAATTCGAATTTTATGAAAAGAGATATTGCAAAAACAAAAATTATCATAAATAGTAAAAACGCTTAAACGAGGGCCTAAACGATGAATTTTGTCCACAATTGGCCTTGCATCAGGGCCGAAGGCGCTGAGTTTTATTCATTGGCTCAATTCCAATCGAATTAGACTAGCAATTCGTCAAAAACGAACAAACTCGAAGTTATCGTGAAATCAAAAACCATTATTTTGCTTTGCGACAGTCTCATTTCATCATAAACTCTAAACCTTTATGCATTTCATCACTTTTGGTAAAATTATTATTTAATTCTAACGTACTGTCTTCTACTGTTACCCGGGACAACCAACATTATCAAGTTTAAGCAACTTTTTTGTGGAAATTAAAATTCAGATTTTAATTTTAATTTTAATTAAATTAATAATTAATTTTAACCACATATTTTATGGGATTCGCAACTTTTCAATTATATACTTATTAAACTTTTATCAAAATCTACTAAAACTCTAATTTTAATTCCCATCATGACTTAGTGTACAAAAGGACCCATGCAAGTATCTGTCCTGTTTATAGAAGTTTCTAATTAAGGAATAAGAATTAAGAAATATCAAGTTTATTGTCAAAACAGTGAAACAATACATTCATCGCAATTTAGGAATAGACAACTCATGATTATATTTCACATGATTATATTTCACTATTTGGTTTAGTTAAAAAGGTAAATCAAAATTAATTATTAATTTTAACTACATATTTTATAAAATTCACATTTAAACAACTTTTTAATCCACAATTCAATAATTTGTATTAAAATATTTATTTATCTTTTTAGCAAAAACAAACATAGGCTATATGCTGCTGGAACCTATGAAACTTGCCCAGCTTGTTGTAATCATGTATTTAATAAAAATTTCATCAAAATGTTGTCGAAGTGTTGATTCTAGAAGATCACGTCATTATTGTTGACGTATTTAATATTTTTCAAATTATTCGAAGATATATTTGGTGGGTCAAAAGCAGGACTTAGCAAAATTTTATATTTATTTAAAATTAAATTTTACTTCGATTTAAGTTGACTATTTAATCTAAATATCCAGGGCGTTGTTTGGAGAAGTGTCTAATTAAAGTTTTAACAAATTTTGATAAAAATTGATGAATTTATAGTTGAAAGTTGATAAAAAGGATAAATCCAAGGAAGTATATAATTTAAATTAATGATTGCTTTTCAACTTTATTTTTTAACAACTTTTTCCCAATCACTTAATGTCCATAACAACCAGGGTCTCTCTCTCTCTCTCTCTCTCTCTCTCTCTAATATATGTGTTTGCGTATCAATTGATCAAATGCACAGCTGAACCTCTCCTCTCTTTCTCCAGCATTCACTTCATTAATCTCACTATGCCGATTGGCAGCAGCCCAGATTTTGAGAAAAGATCATTTGAAATCAAGAATGATGACAAGTTTTTCTCAAGGCTTCTTACGAAGGAAACCTCAAAAACAAACCCTTCATTTAGGGTTTACTATGGAGATGTACCTGGTACAGTGCCCTTCATGTGGGAGACTAGCCCTGGCAACCCCAAACACCATTCATTCTATGACACCTCTTTAATTCCTCCTCTTACGCCACCTCCTTACTATTCCACCAACATCAATAAACCCATAAAAAGGAACTCACGATCAAAACTTTTGTACACTTTACTCAGGAGAATCAATCCAAAGAAAGTTAACCAGTTTGGAATGTCATCTTCTTCTTCGTCGTCATCGATGTCGTGGTCGACTTCATCACATGCAACGTTTTCGCCTTCCTGTGTCCACGAAGGACGAAGACAATTTTCAAGGCGTGGAACAATGTTGGATGATGATCATCAGAAAGTGTGCCCTTCACGATTGAGTTTGATCACGAAGAAAGCTTTGCTGTCCATCGTTGGCCATCGATCTGGCTAAGGTATTCTGAAAGATTCATCGTGTCCATGACCGTCGCTTTCATCTTTCCTTTGTGTTTGGGGATGAAATGATCCATCAATCAGTTGAAGTGTATGATTTTAGTGAATAAAACTCTTATAACATGTTTGGTAATAAGTTTTAGATAGCAAGGGTTAGTATTAAGAATTTAGATAATGATGTCAAAATCTCGTCCCCGTAAATTGTACCAAACATGTGTTTAAACTTATTGGAGGATAAATGCAAATTAACCTGCAGTCTTCATCTTCTTTTTCTTCTTGTCCCTGATTGATATCTAGCAATGTGTCAGGGCAATACATGTGAGGGGAAATGTTACGTGGTATGACAAAACCAAATTCGTTCGTTTACCGTGAAACTATAATCCTTTCGTCTATATGATCCGATCAATTACGAGATATGGAATTGTGTCAATCTCGATCATCGATCATATCTTTCACTCCACTATTAAGTCAATATAAATCGAAAACTCCTTTTCGATTTATGAGTACACCTTGGCCAAGGATTTCATCATTGACTTAATTGAATGAAACGCAGATCATAATCTCCTACTATCTAAGAGTGACGAATCCTTTATTGATCAATCACAACCTTCATACGATTCTTGACGTACCCGAACGATGTCGTATTAGCGGCCCTTTTCAGAGCAACATCCAACACCGCCAAAGTATGACTGTCCTCATATAAGGTACCATGACGACCTCAAGTCAAAGGACCAATTTCACTACCGAACGTTAGAAATTAACCACCGACACTCAGATAGTTATCCATGTGGAATCTCTCGACGGGTCTCCAATGTTTTGTTCTATAACAAACATCTACGTGTTCATTTAAGTGTCACCACACTTTAACTTGTGAGATCAGCCACTTACTTCACAAGTAAGAAATGCCACACGTGATGGTCTATCCGTAATAACGATATCCGTATCTCGTTATTACTTACGACCACGGATGATTTAAGATTCAATCAGATGTAATTTGTATCTCACAATCACAACTCCTTGTGATTAATAAATTACAAATATTTGAATCTACGGACTCTATTATTTATTTAATTGTCTATTAATTAAATAATAGATCTGCCATTTAATTACATTAATTATATATAAAAGTATTTATGTCCAAAGTCGATTGGACCTAGGGCATAATACTTACAGTTACAAAACAAGATTTTCTGATAACGCGCTTGGCTGGAAGTTAATTTTCCATTTAATGATTACATACATAGCAATGGCTTGAATTGTTAAATATTCATTTCTTCTTTGTTCATCTACTTTGAACTTTCGAATTGATATTAGAGTTTTCCCGACTCTATGTGAGAAATTGGGTGTGATCCGAATTCCTTGTTGAAATAATTGTAGAGTTCTAATTGAAGTGTATATCAAGAGGAATTCTAATTGGAATGCTATTATGGAATCATATTAAAATTTAATTGTCAAATTCTAGTTAAAGTTCTTTTTGGAAATCCTATTCGAAGTTGAAATTTTTGTTGGACTTAAAGATCAAAATAAGAAAACTTTTGACATTTTACTTCATGTATAATTCTATTTGTAGGGATTTGAACGTTTCCTATAAATACTAAACTCTTTTTCTAGATTTGTGAAGGTATGAAATATTATTGCTAAGTTCTTTGTATTCTCTTCTTATTGTTATTAGTAAAACATTGGTTTCTCTGTCAATTTCTCTTCTTCTTCTTCTTCTTTGCTTTAAATCTTGTTTCTACCATTATGAAATACTTCATATTGTGTTATAAATATCAAGGCAGTTCTCCATCAAATGGTGATTTATTGCTGTTCCGCCTCCAACACTTTAAATGTATGAAAGATCCCTTTTGAGTAGATGGAGAAAATGCATGTAATAACAACTGAATGGACATGGACCGCATAACAAATTTATGTTCTTTCTTGCGTTAATATTCTCCTATTTTGAGTGTGAATCAAGTGATGACTGTGACGTTAGAGTAATAAGGGTTGAAGATGGCCCTTAAACTTTAGGTCCAGGTGAAAGTTTTCGTTAACAATTACATATCGCTCTAATACCATTTGTCAAGAAATAAAGGAACAAAAATAGTATGACAATATGAAAATCAAACAAGAATACAAGATTTATGAGGTAAAAACATACTATGGGCAAAAGAGGAAAATTTATTAATTTCAATAATGGAGGATTACAAGTTATTGTGTGGAATGTAAGGACTGATTTTTTCTAGAGGCTTACTCCTCATATATATATTATTGCAAGAAGATTCTAAGATATAGTGGAGTTCGACTATAATTTATGTCTATACAATAATGGAGTGTTTGCAGTAAAATAGGATTAAAAAATCTAAAAAAAAAAATTAATAAAAAGGGAAAACTGTTCAAAATTTGAAAAAAAAAAAAAAAAAAAGCTCGAGCGGCAATCTTACGACTATCGAGCAGTGGCCTGCCACTCGAGTCGCGAGAGCTCACCATGAAGCGAGAGCCTATTTGTTGTTTTCTATTCCTTGCACAATTCATTCATCTACTATTGCAACTTGGACTCTTTTGAGTTTTTTCAAGTCCAAAATAAATTTCAAACTCTCAAATTGAATTTCAACTTGAATTTCCAAATAGATTTCAACTACAATTCCAAACTAACCTTCAAATAGAATTTCCAAATAGTCTTGCAAATAGAATTCGGGTCAAATTGTAGTAAACAAAACTTCAAAAATTCTCCATTTGGAGACAAATTCTACTGCAAGGAATAAAATCTGAATCTTAAAAACCAAATTCTCCACCAAAAAAATTCTCCAATAGATAAGTTTTCTTCCCCCCCCCCCCCAAAAGTCCAACTAGGGCAAACTCAATAATTGAAAATCAATTGATTCCAAGCACTGCTTGACAATATCATCTTGGGTACCAAAATTGTTCGAATTATCCCCATGAGCAACAAAATCTCAAATAACTTAAGAATAATAATTACCAAATAGGGCAAAAACATACCATTCTTCTTCTTTACTTTAAATCTTGTTGCTACCATTATGATCTTATATTTCCTATTGTGTTATAAATATCAAGGCAGTTCTCCATCAACTCGTGATTTATTGCTGTTTTGCCTCCAACACTCTAAGTGTATGAAAGATCCCTTTTGAGTAGATGGAGAAAATGCATGTAATAATAATTGAATGGACATGGACCGCATAACAAATTTATGTTTTTTCTTGCATTAATATTCTCCTATTTTGAGTGTGAATCAAGTGACGACTATGACGTTGGAGTAATAAGGGTTGAAGATGGCCCTTAAACTTTAGGTCCAGGTGAAAGTTGTCATTAACAATTACATATTGCTCTAATACTATTTGTCAAGAAATAAAGGAACAAAAATAATATAACAATATGAAAATCAAACAAGAACACCAGATTTATGGGGTAAAAATATACTATGGGCAAAAGAGGATAATTTATAATTTCAATAATGGAGGATTAGAAATTATTGTGTGGAATGTAATGACTGATTTTTCTAGAGGCTTACTCCTCATATATAGTGGAGTTCGACTATAGTTTATGTCTATACAATAATGGAGTGTTTGCAGTAAAATAGGATTAAAAAATCTAAAAAAATAAAAATAAATGGGAAAACTGCTCAAAATTCGAATAAAACTAAAGCTCGAGCGGCAATCTTATGACTATTGAGCAGTGGCCTGCCAATCGAGTTGCGAGAGCTCACCACGAAGCGAGAGCCTATTCGTTGTTTTCTATTCCTTGCACAATTCATTCATCTACTATTGCAACTTGGACTCTTTTGAGTCTTCTTCAAGTCCAAAACAAATTTCAAACTCTCAAATTGAATTTCAAATTGAATTTCCAAATAAATTTCAACTACAATTCCAAACTAAACTTCAAATTGAATTTCCCAATAGTTTGCAAATAGAATTCGGGTCAAACTGTAGTAAACAAAACTTCAAAAATTCTCCATTTGGAGACAAATTCTACTGCAAGGAATAAAATCTAAATCTTAAACAACAAATTCCCCACCAAAAAAATTCTCCAATAGATAAGTTTTCCTGCCCCCCCCCAACCCCAAAATCCAACTAGGGCAAACTCAATAATTGAAAATCAATTGATTCCAAGCACTGCTCAACAAGATCATCTTGGGCACCAAAATTGTTCGAATTATGCCCACGAGCAAGAAAATCACAAATAATTTAATAATAATAATTACCAAATAGGGCAAAAACATACCATTTAACGGAATCAATGCAACTAACTGTTTCTGTTGAAAGTTCTTTGCTAGACTCAATACTTTCAACCACATTTAAAGTACAAACAAGTAAATCAGTTTCATCATATCTTGGTGGATGCCTAATATCTCTTTTGAGTTTGTTTCTAGCAATTGAATATTGCAGCACCACTGGTGGTAGTGGCAAAGGGATATTATCTATAATTTTTGAACTTGACTGAGATGTAATTTTTTATTATAGACTTTAAACAAAACTCGAACGGTACTGAACCAAATTTAAAATCCACTTGAGTCCCTAATTTCTACTAATTAATATCCAAAAATTTTGTGTAAGCAAGCAAGACATATAATAGGGACATTCTCTATCCCTTCAACACAACACGACATTTACTAACTTTTAGGACTCTACATGTACAAGTGTATTTATACACTTTTGAATCAATAGTACTCAGAGAAATAAGATTTCTCTCCAAATTTGAAATATGTTACAGCAACTATCTTAATTTTGACCCTTTCGGTACTAACTATCCTAAAGGTGAATTATTTTCCATACCACAGCATCTTTGAAAATTGTTTCATATATTGAAAATAAATAAGATTAGGACACATATAAAAAGTACAAGATATATTAAGAATCCAATCCTCATCAGGTTTAGATTTAATGTTACTATTCTTATAGTAATCTTCTGCGATACTGGCTTTACTTGAAGTTTCTGGTCATTTTTCCTTCTAATTTGCAGCGACTAATTTATTCTTATTTTGTAATTTAACAATCCTTCTTGATGTGTCCCCATATTTTACAACAATTATAGACTTTATTATTAAAATTAGACCTTGATCAGTCTTTACGTAATCACCATCTACAACAAAGACATCTCCGTGAACCTCAAATCTAATGAGATGCTTCATCTTCTCCTATAAAAGTAGAGTATCATAAACTTCTTCAATGATGAGAGTATCACGACTATATAAGATCGTATATCTAAGATACATATATGAAGCGGGCAACGAAAAAAATAATATCTAAATCTTCTTCATCATACTTAACATCCAATGTTTTCCAAATGAACAATGATTTCTTTGAAAATAGCTAGGTGATCTTCCAGTGATGGACCTTCTATCATAAGATAAAAATATAGCGTTGCTTCAGATGCAATTTGTTGGTTAAACTTTTTGTCATATGTAACTGCTTTAATTTCAACCATAATGCAGCGACGATTTTCTCCTTCAAAATATCATGTAGAATATTATTCGAAAGACGAAAATGTATCTGTGATATGGCCTTTCAATCGTTACATTGTTTCCCTCCATAGTCCAAGTTGAGGGCACCTGGTAACATTTCAATAACCTATAAGAAATAAAGGAACGAGAATAATTTGGCAATATGGAAATCAAACAAGAATACTACGGGCAAAAAGATGAGAATTTTCTAATATCAATAATAGAGGATTACAAATTATTTATAGAATGTAAGTATTGATTTTTTTTTTTTTTAGAGGTTCAATCCTCATAAAAATAGTGAAAGAAGAGCCTAAGATGTAGTGGAATCTGACCATAATTAAGTTTATACAATAAAGGAGTGTTTTCGAGATAAAATAAGTTTCAAAAATTTTCAAAAAATGAGAATTGTTCAGAATTCAAATGATCTTGTCACTCTTGACTATCTAGTAGTGGCCTGCCGCTCGAGCAGTTGCCCCTTGTAAAGCGAGCGAGCACAAATGCTCTTGTTTTGGTCGCTTGAGCGAAAGCTGAGTGGTAGTGAGCGCCTGTTAGTTGTTTCTTTTTTCTTCCATGATTTCTTTCTCCAAGTGCAACTTGGACTCCTTCAAGTCTTCTGAAAGTCCAAAATAAATTTCAAACTCAACTCCCAAATTGAATTTCACCTTCACTTTCCAAATAGACTTCAACTAGAATTCCCAACTAACTTTAGATAGAATTTCCAAATAATCTTTTAAATAGAATTCGTATCACACCCTAATTCTAATAGTTTCATTATCATAACACATCTGCATAATGAGGAAAGTAGGAAATATTATGCATCGAGTAGCAGTGGATGCACAACTTGTGATGGGCAAATCCGAAATAAAGACTTACAAGAAAGTTTAGGGTACGTTTGGTTTGTCGTTTTTCATTCGTTTTCTATTTTTAGTTTTAGAAAATGCTCAAAACATGTTTGGTCTGTCATTTCCAAAAATGCATTTTCGAAAACAAAAATAAATAAATTTATAACTGAAAATTAAAAGTGAATTTTTTTTCCTTTTTTGGGCTGTGATTGATTTGGCGTTTTCGGGCCATTTTTCATTTTTCGTTTTCGAAAATGCAGAAAACGCATTTGGTCCGTCATTTTCAAAAATGCATTTTCGAAAATGAGTTAAATTTTATAACTGAAAATGCAAAATGACTTTTTATCATTTTGAGCGTTTTCAGTTATAAATTCCCAAAACATGAAAAACGCCCAAAACGCGCCATTTTCGGGAAAAACTAAAAATCGTTTTGAAACAAAAAATGGAAAATGGAAAACTAAACCAATCGCAACCTTAGTGTTTTTAGTTGAAAATACTCAAAATGCCCAAAACATGCTAAAGTAAAATTCATATTTAAACAAAAGAAATTTGCCCTCTTCTCACGATTTATCTCTCATCTCTCATCTCTCGCTTCACTCGACACCGTCTCCGAGAAATCCACACGACGACGTCCTCCAACTGGCACCATCCTCCACTCCAACAAGGTCCTACAATCTGGCGAATAGGTACGTAATCTTCCTCAAAACTTGCTTGGAAACCCATTTCTATTTTTGTATTTTAGGGCATCTTGTTCTTGCTTTAACATTTTCTTGATTTTGCTATTTTTTATTGGTAATAATTTAATTTAAATAAAAATGTGGATGCTAGATACTGAAATCAGAATCAAGAAGGGGTTTTTATGAAGAGTGTTTGATTTTTTTCTAAGATTTCAGTGTGAGACACTGGTTTTTATGGCGAGTGTTTGATTTTTAGAGATTTTCTAGAAAAAATTCATTTGGGTAAACTATATTTATTAGAAGTTATACACTTCTTACTTAGGAACGGATAGAGAATGTTGATGACTAGACGTGGGATCAATGATGACAATTTTTCTTTGATATTTCATCTCCATTTGAATGTCAATTTATGTTTTTCCTTATTTGGGAGGTGAAAATGATTTGTGATATGTGAAACTTGAGCTGATAAATAGTATAGCAATATATGGTGTTGACTCCAGAAAACGTTGCCAATAGATACCGGACCCACCCGCGCATACGTAAGCGAAAGTCCAACTCGCTAAGACATATGGACGGTCTAAAATGGACATATCAAGGGCATGGAAGTAGCTCAACAGTACGGGACAGGAACGTTCGAAATCCTGCAGGATGTTCGTTAACCGATTGTACAATAATTACCAATCATATTTGTAAATGTATATATAAATATGCGTAAATTCATATTGTGTTGCAAGATAATAAGAAAGAGAGAGTAAAGTGTGGTTTCTTGTGTTGATTCTTGCATTAGCCTTCGTATGGGGTGTATGGGGGAGTATTTATAGTGTCACAAGTTAGATCGTGACCTTTGGTCTGAGGTACACGTGGCCTCATTCAGTTAATTTACATGTCAAGTTGTAGGCATCAGCCGCACCTAATCTACTATACATTTATTGATTGACAGAGTTGCCTCTACTAGTGACAAGACTTAACTTTTATATTCATGACAAACGTCCTATCAATCATTTTAGTAAGATCTTTGTGCAGAGGACCTCTTGGGAGAAGTGTCTATGGAGGATGCTGCTTTGTGATTCGGAGGCTTCTACCTCGACTACAGAGTTTCAACCAACAAGGCCTCATTCAACTTCAAAGGGCCTTGGCATATGGGCTTCGGAAGCTCCTCAAGGGGCAATGATAGATGGGCCTCATTCAACTTCAAAGGGCCTCGGCCATTGAAATCACCTTGGGATAAGTGTCACGCGGTTCGACATGAGTTGGTTGTGGGCCCCAGTAGGTTGCTCAGGTGTGCAAACACGTAACATATGACTTTTTTATGTTCTAGAGAACTATTAACTCTATAATTCTTATTGTTGAGGAAGTAACTGTCCCCACTTTTTGCTCCTGCCTAACATTTGAGATAGTTTTCAAAATTAATATTTTCAAAATCTTAGCAACGTACAAAATCAGCCCATTTGAGATACAGGCTGTGATTGCCCTGGTGGCATTTCCTAAAAAAAAGAAAAAATGAGAAAGGAAGATAGGTAGAAAGATTTAAATTAAAGCATGAAAAGAGTAGAATTTCAGTTTTAATTTGGTTGTCTAAGCTTTCAATTTATCTAATTTAGTCTACAATACACCCTTTTGCAAAGTGTAGGCCAGAAATCAAAGGTGATGGTACTAGAATATAGGATCTTTGCATGCTTTTTACCTCTATGAACTAGTTTATGGAAAAGCTCAAGCTTTTATAGGAGGGACACATTTATTTATTTGAATTTTGGTCTGCGACATATTCAGACTCTAAGTACATTGTGATTTATATGTTGTTAGATTCATCTTTAATAACAATAATAGAGTTAATCACTTTACAAGTCAATTCTGTTAATCAGGGTTCTAAAAGAGATTTAATTTCAACAACCCATAAAGTGAAATTTCTTGATATTATCTGAAACCATGATAAAATATATTGCCTGTCTTGTAGTGCTATGTCATTCCAGACACTTTTAGCAGTTGATTTGCGTGAACCGGAGATATCTTCCTTTATAGCAACCAAAATGAAGGAATTCAATGATCTTCAAATGCCTATAGGTGATTTCATGTCTACAAGAATTTTACCCATAGTTATTAGACTCAGACCTGCCGGTTCGAACCGAAAACTGTTGAACTGGACCATGGTCCGGTCCGAGCCACCTAATTTTTTAAATCTGCAACTAGCCCATATAAAATCCATACGAACTGCCGGGTTATCCTCTGAACCGCTGGCCGAAATTTTAAAGAAATCGCCGAGTCCAAACACTTTGGATAAAAACCCTTTCTCTCATTCTCCTTCACAGTCGACAGAAGAAGAAGTGAAAGCCCTATCCCGGTAGCAGAGCAACCCGTCTCTTGCAAGTCTCAATTTCACTCCCAAGAATCCGAACTTCAAATTTCAAGTTATATTAGATGGAAGAAGAAGATGTAAGTTTAAATTTTTATAGAATCTACAAGAAGAAAATCTGATCCGTATGCATGTTGCTGGCTATCTCTTTTCTGTTTGTATTTCTCCTTTTTGTTCGTATTTCAATTTCAAGTCTGTGTTGTTGGCTATCATAATGAAAGTTCAGATTATTAAAATTGCCTGTTTTGGTTGAATTTCACAGTTCTACTTGTTGGTTTATGGATTTTCTCTTTGTAGATTGCTTTAATTGTATGTTGATCAATTGTTGTAATTTAGTTAGCTAATTAGATGTGTAAGCATGCTGTAAATCTCAATTGTTGTAATGATTCTTTTTGTAGCTTTGTGATTCGTGAGCATACTGTAATTTATCAATTTTTGGATGATCTAATTTGAGACTTTAAGTCTAAGGACCCATTTGTCAAGTAGAGAAGAGAACCCATTAGCATGTGATTATGTGAACTTTTGATAAAGGAGTTTTTCAGTGGGAGACATCTACTGTCTTTAAAAAAAATGAAAAATGAAAAAATAAAATAAAAATCAACTCTATTTGCCATTGATTTAGAAGCTTACCTTTTAATTAAACGTGTCACTGTCCCTAAAAAATTCATAAAGTCAAATGGGATTTTCAGTTTTCACACTTTCACTTTGGAGCTTCCAATCCCTAAACTGGTGGTTGCTAAATCAATGTCACTGTAATATAGTTAGCTAATTTTATGTTGATTAAGAATTTTATATTTGTCCACACGACATGTGTACCAATTAGAAAAGGTGAAATGGAGAAGTTTTAATATTCGATCAGATCATTTGGTGTTGAAATTTCTTAATGTGTCCAATTTTTTGTAACACTTCTAATGATATATGATTCAACATAAACTTGTATCTTTGTATAATTCATTGGTGATGATAGTTTACCACATTCTTCTCCACCAAAAAGACATGCTAGAGGAAAAACAAATATAGCATGGGGTCATTGTAAACAGATTATTGAAGCTAGTAGTAATGGGGAAAAAAACTTGTTTACTTGTATTATGGAAAGACTTTTGCTGGTGGTGGTATTAATCGAGTCAAACAACACTTTGCGGGAATAAAAGGTGATGTAGGTTCTTGTCATAAAGTACCCCCTAATGTTAGATTTAAAATTAAAGAAAACTTGGACAACTTTGCTGCAAAGAAGCGTAGAACTCAAGAAGTTCTTGATGAGTGTGACCCACATAGCTCTTATTATCGAGAACAAGAAGACCAAATGTATAGAGACTTGGGTAATGATGATGTTCAAGAGATCATCCCTCCTAGTTCTGAAGGAAAGGGTATAGCTATTCAGACAAGTGAAAGAAAATGAATGGGAGCTAAATTTTTAAAACAACAAAAAGGAATTGGGTTGTTCTTCATGCCAAGAACAGGACTTGGTAACTAGCCTACTATCAAAATTATTCTTCAAAGCAAAGAAGCTATAGAGAAATGTGATCTCACCATATCAAAATAGATGATTGATTCATGCATTCCATTCAATGCTGGAAATTTCGTGTATTATCAACAAAGTATAGATGCCATAGCTAGCATGGGCCCTAGCTATAAAGGCCAAACTTTCACAATCTTCGTGATTATTTGTTGGCTAAAAATGTTGAGGAAGTACAGAAAGATGTAGAAAGCTATCGTTCAACATGGAAGACAAGTGATTGTACAATTATGGCAAATAGTTGGACAGATCAATGCAAAAGAATGCTTATTAATTTTTTTAGTTTATTGTCCGAAAGGAGCAGCATTCTTAAAATCCGTAAATGCTTCAGATGAATCAAAAAGTACTGACATGTTATACAAGTTATTTTGAGATATTGTATTAATTGTAGGTTCAGAATATGTGGTATATAAGGTGACATACAATGCTGCAAATTATGTTGCCGCTGGTAGGTTATTGGAGCGAGAGTTTCAAACATTAGTTTGGTCTCCATGTGCAGCATATTGCATTAATTTAATGTTTCATGATATTGGTAAACTTGATGAAGTTGGTAATGTCATATCTAAAGTATCACAAAATACATATACAACCATTGTTACACATTGCATTTGATGAGGAAGTTTACCGGAAGAAAGGAAATACTTCGAACTGGTCCTACTTGTTTTGCCACTAACTTTATTGTTTTACAAAGCATATTAGCCCAAAAGGACTCATTAAGAGAAATGGTGACATCTAGAGAATGGACTTTATCAGCGTATGCAAAGGAAAGTAAAGGGAAAAGATTTGTTGATGACGTACTTGATTCTGTGTTTTGGAAAGAGTGTGCTACTATTGTGCAACTTACTGAGCCCCTAGTTCTTGTTCTACGGATTGTTGATAGTGACGAAAAGCCTTCGATGGGCTACTTGTATGAAGCCATTCATGTAGCAAAAAGTGAGATGGAACGTAGATTTCAAAGAAGGAAGAAGATAATCGCTCCTTATTTGCAAATTATTCAGAATCGATGGGATAGTCAATTGCGTAAGGATTTTCATGCCGCTGGGTATTGGTCAAACCCGTCTTTCCAATACAATAATCCTGATATGAAAAATCATAACAAACTATTTTGGGATTTTTAGATGTAATCAAGAGATATGCTTATGGTCAATCTGATTTAAGAAGCAAATTGACTAGTGAAATAAGACTATTTAGGCAAGCACATGGTGAATCTGGACGTTTATCTGCTGTAGCTGATCGTCATAGAATGCCTCTTGGTGAATTTTATTCTCATTTTATGTACTTTTTTGTATTATATAATTTAGATTTCAGTGTATGTAACGTATGCTTATTTTGTTTTCTCTTTGTTTTGGTACAGATGAATGGTGGATGTGTTATGGTAGCAGTGCACTAAATCTACAAACACTTACAATTCAAGTATTAAGTCAAACATGTAGTTCTTCAAGTTGCGAGAGAAATTGGAGTATGTTTGAACATATTCATTCCAAAAAGGGAAATAGACTCGAGCACCAAAGGCTTAATGATCTTATTTAAATTCACTACAATTTACGATTGCAACAATGGTAATGTTATTTAAATAAATTTCTTTCGTCCTTTTGTGATTTATTTATTTGAAGATTTTGCTTTCTTTTATTAATATTATATTTTGATTACTTATAAATTGGATAATAAATTTTGTTTAGAAATTATTTCAAGAGTTGAAATTATGATCCTATTGACTTTGAAAGTTTTAATGGCAACTGGGTGTTAGAGGAGGAGCCACCGAATTTGGTTGATGATCAGTTGGAGACATTTCGTCGTGATTTAAGTACATGCTCTATACAAAATGATAAAAATGATGGTAATTCTTTGACTGATGCTATTGTTTCTTCTTCTTCTTCTTCTTCTTCTTCTTCTCTTTTTAAAGTACATCTGCTGAAATGTTCAACTTTAGAACTCTTTTCAGATGAATTACATTTTGATGATCTTGATCTAGATTGTGATGGAAACAGAATTGATAATAGAAGTGATACAAACAATGGAAATGAGGATTTTAGTATGACTGAGACTCTATCACTCGTACAAGACGAAGGAATTGAAGAATTTATGTCCGAGACCCCAGCATGGATGCGCTCAAATTCCTCTTAATGGAGAAGAAATTGATTTATTTCAAATAATTTACTTTGTTACCACGTTCTTTACTCCATGTTCAACTTCTAATTGCTGATTTTAATTTTGCAATAATATTTTTAAAATATATGAAGCTATCTTGTCGAACTTTGCCATATAAGGTATATATTTTTAGATGATTGATTGTTGTGTTAGATGAGGATGATTGATTGATTGTTTTTAAATGAGGATTTTTAGATGATTGATTCTTGTCGAACTCTGGGGTCGAACTCCTGGTCGGGTCTGACAACACTGATTTTACCGACCAAATACGAGGTGAAAAAAATGTAGATGTTTAAATATGAATTGTTCTTTTTGAATTTTAGTTCATGCAAAACTATATTTGATGAATACAAGCACATCACTGAAAGATTCCTATCCCAAATTTTCTATCTTTGATACCAATGTAATTTAAAATTGAAAGATTTCAAATTTAAGTAATGTTTGGACAAATTCACTGAATGAGGTAGTTGTTCCATTTCTTCTTTTCCTCATGTCTTGTTATAGAAATATGGAATTTGTGGTTGTATTTAGTTAAGTGGTTAATATTTATTCATTATCTTCATTAGAGAACATGGGTGGTCATAGAGATAAGAATATGGAAACAATGTCATGGTCCGATTAGAGCGAACACGTTTTTATCGAAATACTTTACAATAATGTGAAAGTAGGGAAGTTGTAACGTTCTACGTTCACAAAAGACGATTGGGGCAAGATCAATCAAGAGATTATTTTTGCCACAAAATTTGATTACGGGATAAAGAGATTGAAGCAAAATCTGATTACGGGATAAAGAGATTGAAGAAGTGAATGCTGGAACCGTTTATGTAAGGTGCATCGCTTGTTCTTTGACATTTTAGGGCATACGGGTGTTACATAGGATCCAAATACCAACCGAGTGAACACTATAGAAGAAGTTTGGCAACAGTTATATATATATATATATGTGTATGTGTGTGTGTGTGTAGATAAACAAGAGTGATTATACGACATTTAGGAGGGAAGGATGTAAGCATTACGAATTGTTTGGAGAGATTTTTAACTGGACTACAACTATTAGAGGTCTAGATAATGCTTCTACTAAGCTTTCTCGAATGTTAGACGAAGAAAGGCGGCTAGAAGATGAGTTTTTGAGAAGGCAGTGCGTGTAAGTTGGAAAATGATGATGGAGTAGTTTCAAATATTCGTCGACGTGATGATACTACACCTAACAAACATCGATGTAAGGAACTCAAAATCCGTAAAGGTGAAAAACTTGAGGAATGTACGGCACAATGGTCATCTATTGTTACTATGAGGAATGAGGAAACATGAATCAGGATGCTATACCTTAAAGAAAAGCTTGCACGCATCCAAGAAAAATCATCTAATCATGAGGGCGCTAGTGAAGTCACTATCCAAATACTTATTCAAATATGGCATGTTTGAACATCTTAAACAACATGGAAGGAGTGTCTAACGAGATTTATATGAAAGCAATAAAAGTTTTTAAGGATCTAGATTTCATGATAACATTTGTAATGATGCAGTAATTAGGATAGGACCTATTTTAGAACTTCTTTGATTTGCCTAACTGGTTGTGGTTGGATTGAGTTTTTTGAACTTATAATATAGGATTGTGTTCTTTTTATATATTGATATTGACTATGAACTTTGTAATTCTCAAAATTTACTACTAGTTTTATTTTAATCAATGTAGATTTTGGCATTTATATTTGTTGGAGTATCTTTATAAATGATTATGGTAAGTATATAGATGATATGAGTGGCAATGATTTATTATGTACGAATGATTTTGATGCAATTGTTGGAGATATAAAATGATTTTATTTTATTTTTACCAACTTTAAAATTTATAATTTTTTTTATCATGCATTAGCATAAAATTGATACGTTTTACTAAATAATCAAATTAATTGAAATAAAAAATTATTCATTGATATGTTTTACAACGATTCCTATTTTTGGTCTATAAATTCATTATTCATTACTTTATTTTTGTAGCAAGAAAAAAAAAAGTAAATTTATCAAGTTTAAAATATATATTATCTGGTAATATATTAGCATAAAATTATTATGTTTTACTAAATAATCAAATTAATTGAATAAATGTCATAAAACAATTTCTAAAAATTTTAAACCAAGCGCATTTTCTAATTTTCTATTTTCAGAAACCGTTTTTCAAAATGACAAATCAAACACCTTTTATGTAATTCGAAAATAGTCACTCAAACAAAAAACTAAAAATAAATTTAAAGCTGAAAACAGAAAATTGAAACGAAAACCAAATACCCTTATTTTCTTCTTACTAAAAGCACTAGTGGCTAATGGTTTAGTTATTACTATAAAATAATATAGCTCATCACATTCATACTTGCGTACAATGTGCTTATGAATTTGAATATCCCTAATTTTCGTTGCAACACCGTAGTTGTCTAGCTGATGATGTATACCTGTTCAAGAAAATCGAGTTTAATAGAAAGCTGTAGAGTATTAAAAACTGGCTTCGCCGGATTTATTCTGCGTTTTTTTGTTTCTTTTTTTTTTTTTTTTAGATTGTCTGGAAATTGGACAAAATGGCATTGAATTGCCCTGCTTCATTTGAAACTGTTTTCCAAATTGAATGTGAATGTCTGTTCAAACACATTTATAGATTAAAAAGATTAGGGTCAATTTTCTAATCTTATTGAGCAAATATTGCTTGAATTAGTATTTAGTTGATATGCTAATATACTACTAAAAAGATTAGGCTGCATTTATCTTCCATTTGTGAGTGAATTTATACAATACTATACATATTCTGTATTTGGTTTACTATGATCTCCGGTTCCTATGTTTAAGGTATGGAAATTACTGTTACGGAGTTAATGTGCCTATTTCATCTTTAACTGTTCCAAATTGAATGTCAATTGTAATGCTTTAATTTAAAAAAAAAGAAAAGAAAAGAAAAGAAAAAGAAAAGTCAATATTATCAAGCTAACAAAATGATGTAAAGCAAATAAAACAAAAAGGGGGCGGTGGTGGATTGATACAATCAATCCAAAGCTAGTGTAAATCCATTTTCACACATACAAACACACACAATACCCACAAAGAGAGAAAACGGTACAGTAAAGGGGGAAGGGGGGGAGGAGGAATGGAAAGGAGAAAAAAATATAAAAATTTCGCCAAAGCGTTAGAAATAAGGCTTGAATTCTTCAAAATCAAAGATAACTAAAAGCTTATTTTTTGGAAAGTTAATTTTATAGTTATTAGATTATTAGTTTAAATTCAATTATATTGAAAGTGAACTATTGAATTAAGTATAAGAGCTAAATGAAAAAAAAAAAAAAAAAATTAGCTTAAGGGATTAAAGAAACTTTAGAAATCGCTTAAACGTGAAATGATTGTTGATTTAAAAATTATATAATATTTTAGGCGACGATAAGTATATCGGGACTGCTTACCAACTAACTTGATTTTGGCGTACATAGTTCTACGAGTGGAAAAACTTATATAGTTTTAAAAATTATCATATTAATTGTACTATTACATTGTGTGCAATAATGTGAGTTTCTTGTATATTTACATGATTATGAAAGATTCTTTCATTATGATATATGTGAAATCATTAAGGTTGTATATGGATTACTTATGAACTAGAATGTGAAATGCGATTTTGAGATCGATCAGAAAAGTACTAATGATTATACACTTCTTCTAGTTCACAGAGGGGCATTGGCCGTTTTCTATCCTATATGGAGGGGTTTTGATCGGACATTGGTCTTGACCGTGTACATATAGTTCACAGAGAGGTCTTGACCGTGTTCTAAAATTGATTATCAGAAATCTTTAGACCTGCTTTCGTTCATGGAGGGGACTAAAGGCCAGTGGCTAAATTCTTAGCCCGGGGGACGAATTACATATTTCAGTTAGAGAGTACATTTTTGGTGGATTACATGTGGTGTGACGAGACAATATTATGAGTTTGAGTTGAGGATTATTTCATGACTACGAAATTATATATTTCAATGTTATGAGGATGTCTTCAATCTTGATTATCTTTATTAGATGCAAGTTGTGATTGGTTAATTGATGTAAACTTGATTTTGATAAAAATGCGTGAATGAAGAAGTATATTTATTTTTTAACTTCTCCATTCACTAAGCTATCAACTCATATTTTGTCACCATTTTCCTGATCAAGTAGCAGTTGAGTTTCTTGGCATCTTTTAGAGTTGAGCCTTGATTTTGAAGTCAAGCCACACGATAAAGTTTGCTAGTATAACTCACTTCATAGAGCATGTAGCCAGTGTTTTGGGACGCATGTTCATGTCTAGATGTGATTTTGCATTACTTGTAAATAGTTAGAGGGCTCACTATATATTTTGTATCCATATTTGCATTTCATGTTATTTTGGTAAAATTTGAGATTTCGGCTTATCTCTATTGTGTTGTATTATAGTTTGTGATTTGTGTGAAGTTGATCACAGGTTGGTTAGTCCTATTTATAGGGAAGATAATGTCGAAATTTTGTTAAAAATAATTTATAAAAAGCTGCATATTGTAATTGTAGTAAACTTGATGGTGGATCCGACTTTTAGTTGGTATTTATCATCGGCGTACGCCACGTTCCGTGACCAGTAATGCTACAGAGGGGACGTGTGCCGTGTCATCAATCCATACTTGTCTATTGATGAAAAAGATATGGGTGAATTTTCTAACCGTAAAGATTGATTTTGCAGCAATTCAGAGTGGACAATAAAAGAAATCAAGCACAATCATGTGATGGATCAGACGATCTCAATATGAAGAGGGAGATCCTACAGCATCTGTTGTGTTAATTCCATTTATAAAAGTAGATTTGGGTGTTGCATGTGTTAGTGAAGATCAGATGAGGTTCGTTCTTCGTAATTTGAAGTATCGATCAGTTTACATTCAGATGGCTATGAGAATGGCTCCTATTTGCCTACTAGTTTTGGGAAGAGAAATGGACCTTCTACTTCTAGAAGTTCCAAGTTTTACCAGGCTAGCAACAATTATGGAAAGGGTAATAAAAGTTCAAACTCCGCCAAAGATGGCCTTCTTTTTATGAAAGGAGCTGAGGAAACAAAAATGCAAGATTGCTTGAAGAGAGTGGTCAACTTTTGAGACCTAAAATGGTTTTATTGGAAGAAATATGTATCCCTCGATTTGCAAGTAATGTTCTACTTCTCTCTCATCCATTTGAAATATTGCTCACATTATTCTCTTTTCTCACAAATAAGAAGATTAGAATTTCAGATCTAGTCCAATATTATATTATCTGCCTCGAATCTGTGCAACTGCAAAGAATTGGATAATCAATTTTATTGCTTAATTTTCAAAAATTCCAATTTATATGCCATTTATGTCTAAGAAAATTATTTTATTAACTTTTCTAAAATGCAATATCTAAGTCTTTGCTGACAAGAGGGGAATTTATTCTTTAACATCTGATCAGGGTTAAATGAAATGTCATTCATGTTTTACGAACTTGACGTCGGGTAGGATAGCGATTATGTTGCAAGCTAGCTGCAACAGATAATTCACAGGAAAGAATACGAACAAAAGTGCCCAAAAATAGAGAGAATTTCTCTGAAATTCAATTCAACTTTATTAAATGCAGAATGACGAAAAATAACCCACAAGTTGGGTTATGTAGTTGAGAAAATTCAAAATTACCAAAATTCTATCAAAAATAGCAAAATCCTAATAATCATACCAAAATAAAATGTGTAATAAAAGAAGTATCTTGCCTAAAATCTTATTCAAATCGAGTTTGTAATCATCTCGAAAATGACAAAGGAAATATTACCATAAATGGAAAAAAAAAAATGGAGATTGGTAAGGGAAAACAACGAATTTTGGCATCGAAATTGACGTCCATCGAGTAGTTGGGTGACCACGATCGGTGCGCCGAAAAGAGCTTTCAAATTGAGGTCATAATCACGATTTGGATAACCGTAGTCAAAACGTGTTTAAAAACTTCCCTAATTAAGAAAAGATCAAGATCACTTGCCTTTTTTGCGCCGATCTACCAACTCATGGTATCTTAGCGCTATCAACGTGCTATCTGACAACTCGACAACACTCAGAACCTCCTGCATCATAACTTCGATGATGTTTGGCCCTACCCTTAAAAGAATAAAAGATCCATCTGTTTTGCAAGTTTTATAGACCTTTGGCACCACTTTGTTATGCCATATCATTTTAGAGGTATGTAGTTGCTTTAAGACCAGCATTTTTTTCTTCTAGCTTCCTAATATCTAGCTCTTTACACTTAGTTATAGGTCGATATCGTAAAGAGGAGTTATGCTACAATGACAAAAGACTTTGACAAAGTTGGATGACAAAGTTGGATCTACACTAATTATTTCAAAAACAAAATTTTAAATCATTTGAAATCAGTGGCCTAGATGATGCCAACACACTTTGTAAATTCACTTTTGTAACCCAACTTTGTTGAAGTAGAATTATTGCGTAAAGAGATGTAGAAATTTAGGTCATGGTCCAGGAGGGTTTTATAGACCTGGTAATATGAAAATGGATTGAAATTGCATCTGTACATGATGTGTCTTGTCTTGACTAGAATTCTCAAACAAAAGCATATCAAGAAAGACAACAGCATGATGGTGGGAAGCCCCCTAGGATTCCTCATGAGTTCACTTCATTAGTAAGAAAAGCGATTGATAATTCCTATACTTGGATCAGAAGACACACAAAAGCAATAAATGTCGAGGACATACTCCCTCAAATCTCTCCAAATGTGTGCATACAACTTTTATACTAGTACTGGGCGACTTGGCCTTCATAAGGCTGGTATCAAATTCTTTTTTGTTTTATCTTAATTTCAGATTCTATGTTTTTCTTTAACATGCATTGATAATACCTATATCTTTTAGTTAATAAGTTCCTACATTTTCTCCTCCATGAATTAATGAAACAAACACTACAACAAAAAATGCGTTTCACAACGTAAAGGCCTTTTGCAGCATTTTACCATATACTGCAAACCTTAATGTTGTCATAGAGTGGAGAATACAACAACTTTTTTGCAGCATTTTTTTTGCATTGCGAAAAACCTTTTTTGCAGTGTTTTTTCGTGTTGTGAATGACTTGTTGCAACGTTTTTTGAACATTGTCATATGTCATTTTACATTTTTTTTTAAATTAAATTTTTTTTTTTTGGTTTGTACAGTGATTTACATATATCAAACACAAAACATAATAAAGATAACTATATCTAATAACTCCAATAATCATTATTAATTGAACTCCAAAATGTAACAATATTCGAACAAAATTAAGATCCGAAATTCTAAAACACCTAAAAATCAAATACATTTTCCCAAAAAAAAAAAAAAAAACAAACACACACACACAAACCAAGTAGTGAGTAAAACCACCATCGGCCTCCTTATTTTTCTTCTCAGCAATCTTCAACACGATGGTGGAAGTGGAGGAACAGATGTTGAAGGAGTTTCACCAATGGCTTCAATTTCACTATCTATATCTATGTTCATATCTATACAAATCAAACAAGATATCACCAATGGCTTCAATTTCACTATCTATATCTATGTTCATATCTATACAAATCAAACAAGATACAAATTGTAATTTTTTCGCTACAAATCCAGCTAAGAACAAAGCAACTACTAAACCGTAAATCTTTCTTCAAGTGGAAAGCCATGGGGTAATTTGTGTGCAGAAAAAGACGGAATAATAAGCCAAATCTCATGCTGGAATAAAGCAAAAAAGTAAGCAATTACTGGCAACAGTGCTGGCCCTGGCCCAAGGCAAGTGAGGCCACTGCCTTGGGCCTCAAATTGTAGGGGGCCTCATCTGTTAAAAAAAAAAAAATGGTACAAGAAAACGAACCGCCTTTCTCCATAAATTCTTTTTTTTCCCGTTTTAATCTTCTTCGTCTTCTCTTCTCCACCACAAGGTAAGGTAGAATTAATCCCTAAATTAAAACTACCATCGACATTGTAATTTTGCTTTTTTCTCGTGAATTTGGCTGTCTCAAGGACCAATTTCATATTCCGTTGCATCAAAAGGTATGTATTTCATCTAAAAACATTGATAAATTTTAAAAACGAGATGGATTTGATTTTTGCTTTAAAAATTTTGTTTGCTACTGAATGAGGTTAAAAAGAGATGAGTTTGGGATGGGTTTGGGTTTTGCTTGTTCATATATGCAATATAACAATATAGATTTCTTAGGGCAATTTCTCCGGAAGCAATTTTAGTCAATTTATGCATTTGTTGTGCATTTGAAACATTTATAGGATAAAAATGGGGATAATGTAAAAGTTTATAGGAAAGCCAAAGGTAAGATCAACCGGTCCCGTTGAAATTTCAATTCCGGAATTCCCTTTACGGCTTTACGTACATGAGGCTTATGTTTGGAAGGAAATTAGGTTTATTTATTAGCAAAAAATATTTATACATTAGCAGAGAGTATTTTTCTGCATAGCAAGTGTTTGATGATTTGTCTAAAGGATCTTCTATGTGAAAAATATTTGAATTTTCCAAATGTCCATATAGTAGTACATCATGTCATCGAATTTCAAATTCCAAGTCCAAACTGTGGTAATTAATTTATTCTAATGCTGGCTTCAGTTGTGAAGAATTAACCCAATAACAAACTAGCACAATAAGTTCCAATTCTAAGTAGAAATTTAGAAGTATTATGTTGTTGAGAAGTAACATATAATTTGTTTGTGCTTCTAAATGAAAATACTAGGAATACAAAAATATCAACTTAAAAAAGGAGAAATTATTAAAAAGACAAGTAAACTGGCTCATGTTGGGAAATTCAGAGGGCAAACTGATGCAAGAATTACATAATCCTTAAATAATTTCATAAAAAGCAACCGTAAGGTATTTCATGGGAATGAGACTTGGGACTGTCTTCTATTTTTATAATTCCTATTATATGGTTTTGATATGAGATAATGTATGCCTTTTATCATGTCCCTAAAACTTATTTTTTTACTTCCTTCTATCTAGCAAAAAACGAAGTGTACAAGCTATGCTTACTACTAAACATAAATTGCAAGTAGAATTTAACAGAAATGGAGAAGCTATAATTATGTTATTTAGTTCATTTTCTTACCATCTTATGTCTTTTTTTCTTTGAATTTAATTTGGATAAAATTGCTCTAATTATGTTCCATATCATCTTACAGCCGCATTGTCTACTTCAATCACACCGCGACCACCAATTTCTGAATCCTTTCATTTGGGGACTCATCAATCAGGTTTTATCGCGCTTTACTTGTTATTATGTCTACGAGAAAATTTGAATCTGGATGTGCCAAAAGAAAAGGAAAAGAAAAGATTAAAAAGTTGATTAAATCTCAAGAGAGAGCACTTGATAAGTTTTTTGGTAGTAGTAAACGAACACACAACGATGACATAGCTACTGAAGAAGTGTTAAATGAGAATGACAACAATAATAATACAATTGAAGAAGGACATTGTGTGATCAATGAAGAGGTGTCTACCGACAAAGATAATGAACCATTTTCTCTTGACCTCGTTGATCCGGCAAATTGGGGAAATATGAATACGAATTTAAGAGATTTAATTGTAATGAAAGGCCTTGTAAGAGAAAATGATCTAATTTTTTCGAAAGATGGAGCAAATCGACACTTCTCATCTACACATTACGTTCGACGATTACCTAATGGAGAGAAGTATGATAGAAAATGGTTGATATATTCAAAAAGTTTGGATAAAGTATTTTGCTTTTGTTGTAAGCTATTTAAGAATGATGGGATCAGAACCCAATTGGCACATGATGGAGTAAATGATTGGAAAAATGTTGGTGAAAAACTTAAAATGCATGAAGCATGTTGTGACCACATCAATAACATGAATAAATGGAATTAGGATTTGAAAAGAGTAAAACAATTGATAAAAGTGTGCAAGAACAAATCAATAGAGATAGAGAACATTGGAGACAAGTATTATTGAGAATAATATCTGTGGTGAAAACTCTTGCTGAGAATAATTTAGCATTTCGTAGGGACAATGAGAAGATATATCAAGAAATAATGGTATCTTTTTAAGCATGATTCAAATGATTGCTGAGTTTGACCCCGTAATGCAAGAGCATATTCGTCGAATAAAAAGTAAAGAGATTCATTATCATTATCTAGGACACAAAATTCAGAATGAGTTGATACTTATGCTAGCGGGCGAGATAAAAAAAATAATCATTGAGAAACTCAAAATCTCTAAATACTTTTCTGTTATACTTGATTGCACTCCAGATACAAGTCACAAAGAACAAATGTCAATGATATTGAGGTGTGTAGATATTTCGACAAGTCCAGTGAAGGTTGAAGAATTCTTTTTAGGGTTTTTATTAGTGGATGATACATCAGGTAAGGGGCTTTTTGAGGAATTGGTGGATGCTTTGAATAATCTAGAACTTGATATTGATAATGTAAGGGGTCAAGGCTATGATAATAGTGCTAACATGAAAGGACAACATAAAGGAGTTCAAAGTAGACTATTACAACTAAATCCTAGAGCATTCTACATTCCTTGTGGATGTTATAGTCTTAATCTTGTACTTTGTGATATGACCACTTGTTGTTCAAAAGCTAAATCTTTCTTTGGGGTGGTGCAACGTATATATACTTTATTTTCTTTATCTACTAAACGATGGAAAGTTTTCAAAGAGAATGTAACAGGTCTTATCCTTAAGCCTTTGTCACAAACTCGTTGGGAAATGCATATTGAAAGTGTTAGAGCGATAAGATTTCAAACTCCGCAAATAAAAAAAGCGTTACTTCAATTAGCAAATGTTGATGATCCTAAGACAAAAAGTGAGGCGGAGTGTTTGGCAACATATGAAATTGACAATTTTGAATTCTTACTTGAAATGATTATTTGGTATGAAGTGTTGAATAATATTAACAGTGTAAGCAAACAATTGCAGGCAATGCATATTGATGTTGCTATAGACCATTTAAAAGGCCTCATTTCATTTTTCAAAAGTTATAGAGAATCTGATTTTGAATCGGCCATGGTTGATGCTAAAGAGATTGCAAGTGAATTAGAAATTGAACCGATATTTCGTGAAAAACAGGTTATACATAGAAAAAAACTGTTTGATGAGACTTCTTCTGAAGAGATAACACAAACAGCTGAAGAATCTTTTAAGATCAATTATTTCATATATATAGTGGATCAAGCTCTATCATCACTTCAGAATAGATTTGAGCAATTTCAGAAATATGATGATATTTTTGGATTTTTGTTTGATTTGAAAAGACTTAAATCTATTGATGATGATGTTTTGAAGTGTTCTTGTATTAAACTTGAAAATTACTTGAAGCATAATACGATTTCTGATATTGATGGAATAGAATTATTTTCTGAGTTGAAAGTTTTAAGGAAAGCGATATCTGCAAACATTTTTGGAGCAATTGATGTATTGGATTATATTAAAAACAATTGATGTATTGGATTACATTAAGAAAATGAACTGTTGTTATGCAAATGTCTGGATTGCTTACAGAGTATTATTGACTATTCCTGTCACAGTTGCCTCTGCCAAAAGAAGTTTTTCAAAGTTGAAGTTGATTAAGTCTTATCTTCGATCATCCATGTCACACTAGCGATTGAATGGATTAGCTATGATTTCTATTGAAAAAAATATGTTGGACAAACTTGATGTTAGTAGTTTGATTTCTAATTTTACATTTCAAAATGTGAGAAGGTTAAATCTTATGCTAGCCTAATCTTTCGGGTTGTGAAAGAAGTTTTATTTTGTTATTCTATCTTTCGAATTGTATGAAGTTTTCTTTCTAATATAAAAGTGTTAATTATTTAAATATTTACATATTGTTAGACTTATAAAATAAATTTTGTGTTGAGGAACCCCATAATAATTAAACGGCCTAGGGCCTCTAAATTCTCAGGGCCGGCCCTAACTGGCAAAGACATATATATTCAAGGCATTCCATCCTATGCAACTCCAAGAATATCAAGATTGATACTTTACTTTAGGACACATTAGATTATTATGTCACACCTGTTTGGAAACGAAAAATCAAAGGTCAAAGCATGCGACTGATCGCCATTGACGTCACGTTTAAAAGCCATATTAACTGATATAATACAACTAAATTAACCTCAGAGAAAAAATCAACTTGTTTGCAAAACAAGTAAAAGTATTTCTCCAAAAGTTTGGCCTCAAAAAGTAACAAATCTTGGCCTACAAAAATGCAGACTTTAAAGCTTTGATAGGAAAGTCAAACGGTGCTATCAAACTAACTTGCAATGTTGGAGGACTTGTTAAGAATATCACCTTCATATTTCACCTGGAAGCACTTGATTGCATCTTCCTTTGTGACCTTGTGCTAGATTCCAATGCGTGAATTGCACCTACTATGACGCCCCACACGATAACCAGGGCACTCCAAGACAACATAGAAATCCATATCATAGATACCAGTTGAAGGGTCATACCTGAAAATAGTAAAAAGTAAAATAAAATGAACAGATATAACTGCTTGTACAGAAACCTTGTTCATGAAAATTTTAAGAATTTTTGACATGATCATAGCACGTGATCATTACTTTAGGAGATCAATTTAGCTAATGCTACATAGCGATAACTACAGTAAAATGTTTGGCGACAATCTGGAACTACCAAAAATAGCAAAGCATATCATCCATCCATAGCTATAACAACCAACCCAATACACCCAGATAAGCTATCATGAACACACCCTAAACACATTATAACAGTAACATCTCCTGGCTTAAAGAATCAAGTCAGATACAATTTGCTCAAGTCATATTATAGTGCTACTCCACGCAATTTATTTACTTTATTCCAAGATCAATGTGCTCTTGGATACCAAAGCCAAAACAGCCAGTTCCACTGAAGTTTCTTCTCAACAGTTCATATTCCTTGACCTTTAACACACTCTCAAGGAGCTGCATTGCCTTATCACAGTATTTAAACATCAATTAGAATGAGTTAGTGATATCTAAATGTGCTTGGATTTTCATCCTTTTTAGCTTTAGTACTTGAGCATGCTAGTTTTAGCTTCATCTATAATCCTTATATCTAAAGGTGAAAATAGCACTGATCATAAATATATGTACATAGATTGTAATCAAACAAGTTATAAACTATAATAACAATTTATGGTAGCTTCAATTTCACTATCTTAAATGTGCAGGACGAAATTTAAATTGAGGATTTCTTGTATGAAGCTGGACTACCTCATCCGAAAGTATAAACTGTAAACCATTAAATCTTATATGAGATAGACTTATTTATTTAAACTAAGATGAAAGTTAGCCGTCCATAATGTAAAAAGTTAAAAACTCCATGATAGATGAAATAAGGAGGAGCAATTTACCAAGAATTATGATGATTTGTCGGATTGTTTCAAGAAATCGAAACAAACTGGCTCCAAAAATCCCACCGGCCCGATAAGCTCGAAAAACTGCTCCGACCCATTTGTGACATCTCTCTCTCCCCAAACAAAGCAAGATCGGAGGAGGAAGCTCGATTTTGAAGTTGAAAAGGAGGCTTTATTAGAATGACTAAGGAAATAGGGTTTGGCCTTTTGATAATGGGTTGGGTCGGTTTGAAAAGGTTTGAACAGTAAACCGACCCGATCCATCCGAAGTTAAAATTACAAATGAGCCGACCCGACCCTTTTTCCTCTTTTTAAATAGAAACCGAACGACTCGATCAGACAAGTCGGATCTTTAGGTTTGCGGTTTATGAGCCCAGTCCTAATTAAAGGGATAAAATTTGTTACAATTAGGGATATAATTCGTTTCAATTGCCAAAAATAAATAAATAAATAAAACCTGGAAAACCAAAAACTACATCTTACCGTGATCAAGACATGAAGGAGAAATTGTGGATTGAAGAAAGGGAGAAATTGTGGATTGAAGAATGAGAGAAATTAGTTAATGTAATTGAGCTTTGGCAACATTTTTAAAATAAATGTTGACAATGTTACTTTTCGCAACGTTTTTTGAATATTACGATAAGTTTTATTTTTTGTAACGTTCAGAAAATGTTGCAAAAAGTTTAACTTTTGACAACGTTTTCTGAATTTTGCAAAAGACTATATTTTGCAACACTCTAAAAACATTGTGAAAGACTATATTTTGCAATGCTCAAAAAATGTTACAAAATATGGCCCTTTCGCAACATTCAGAAAACGTTGTGAAAAGTAACATTAGGAACATTTTATTTTAAAAATGTTAAGAAAACTCAATTGCATTAATTAATTGCAATATTCACTTATTAAAATGTTGCAATAGATCCCTTTAACAACACTTAACTATCTAATGTTGCCTTTTGTTTGCAAATGACCATTTTTGGTGTAGTGAAACCTCCTTTTCACCAAAAAATGAAGTGTATTTTCGTTTTGCTTATTTATATAAAGAAGATTAGAAGACGATTGTATGATTTATGGAATAGATGTGCTTCGGTCATGGAGTTTGTTTGGAGAAGATTTGTCTTGATTGTTGGAATTGTGGTGCCTGGTTGAAGGAGCGACAATAGTTCTATTATGTTCCCACAAGATGGAATCTCCATTGAAGATTCCAATCTTGGATCTCAGCAACTAAAATCGTGAACGAAGAAGAGATTTTGTCAACACGTCAGCTAGTTGATAATTGGTTGAGACATGGGAAACCTCAAGAAGACTTTTGTTGACATAGTTCCGTACAAAATGTAAATTGATAACAATTTGTTTCATCCAAGATTGATGCATGTGATTGACACTTAAATGAGTAGCACCAACATTATCACAAAGAAGTTTAAGAGGCTTTGTGATATGGATACCTATTTCTTGAAAGAGAGATGTGAGCTAAGCAATTTCAGAGGTAGTTGTTGCAAAGGCACGATATTCTGCCTCAGTGGAGGAACGTGCTACTACACATTGATTCCGTGTATATCAGGAGATAGGATTGTTCTTGAAGAAAATAACAAATGCAGATGTGGAGGAGTGATCACATGCATTACCGGCCCAATATGCATCAGAGTATGCAGTAAGTGTATTTCCAGCATCCATGGAGAGTAGGAGACCATGGTACAAAGTGTTTTTAGATACCGTAGGAGTCGTTTGACAGCATTTCAATGTTGCTCTATAGGCTAATGTATAAATTGGGCCAATCGAACTGACACGAAAGGCAATATGTGGCCGTGTGAATGAGAGATATTGAAGACTTCCAATTACTCGACGGAACTCGGTATTATCGGTGGCTAGTGAGTCGTCATCAAGGCGGAGATGAGCAGTAGTAGCCATTGGGGTACAAACTGGTTTAGCTCTTTCTAAATTTGTTCTCTGAAGGAGATCCCGAACATATTTTGTTGGCTTAAGAATAACCCATTTCTGACGCGTAATACCTCAACACCTAAGAAATAGTGTAACTGGCCCAAATCTTTAATAAAAAATTTTGAGCCTAATGATTGAATGATGAACTCATTGAAGCCAGTGAAATTGCCTGTCAATATAAGGTCATCAACATAGACAAGAAAATAAGCCACAATATAATCATGAGTGTAAATGAATAATGATGAATCCGATTTGGATTGATAGAACCCCAATTTTTGGAGATAGCCACTAAGGGAGGTATACCAAGCCCTTAGGGCATGTTTTAGCCCATAGAGAGACTAGCCAAGCTTACAGACATAATTGGGCTTGTCAAAGTCCACGAAGCCAGTAGGTTGGACCATATAGACATCCTCATCAAGTTTACTATGAAGAAAGACATTATTAACATCCAATTGGCGAGTGCCCATCCATAAGAGAGAGCAATGGTGGGAGTAATCCAAATGGTGACAGTTTTGACAACAGGTGAAAAAGTTTCCTAATAATCAATGTTGGGTCTTCAATGAAAACCTTTAGCCACTAAACCAGTTTTATAACAATCAATGGACCCATCAGGATGTCGTTTCACTCGAAATATCCATTTGCATCCAATAGATTTGATAACTAGTGAATTAGGAACAAGATCCTAAGTCCTATGGCAAACAAAAGCATTGAATTCATCACTTATGGCTTGACGCCAGTGGTAGTCCTTCAGAGCCTGCCCCACACATGTAGGTTCAATAGATTGTGGCATAGGATTTTTCATGGCAGTGAACATCCGTTTGGACTTTCAAATATTATTTAAGCCTTTTGTGATCATCGGATGAGTTCGAAGAGGACCAAATGGGGCAATAGGCTCTGGCAAGTAGCTGGAGTAGTGGGGGTCATGCCAAATGGGTTGACAGGTAATAGGCCCATAGGCGAACTAGACAGGGCGGGTTCTTCTTGCAGACGGTAAGAACTAAGTGGACTGTGTATGTTAGACTGCACTGTGGCTGGAGGGGCGAGTATATTTTGGATCAGGCTAAATGATGTTGGTAACATGGTGGGCTGTTGATTAATGTGAGTGGTAGACTCAGACATGGGTTGGATAGATGGAATAATATAGGTGTACAGGAAAACTAATTCATCAAACATGACATGGCGTGTAATGTAGACATGATTAGATGTGAGATCAAGGCATTTGTAGGCACTTTGAGAATTAGAATACCCGATGAAGATATATGGTTTGGGTTTTGGGTCAAGTTTGTGATTGTTATATAGTTTAAGCCAAGAAAAACATAAACAACCAAAGGTCTGTAGCTTTAGGTAATTGGGTAATGTCCCAAAGAGGCAAGTGAAAGGTGGTTTGTGGCCTTTTGTGGTGGGAAGGTGGTTGATAAGATAAACCACAGTTTGAAATGCAACAGTCCAATAATTGGTGGGCATATGATAAGGTTTAATCGGTCTCAACAATGTGGCGATGTCGTCGTTTAGAAAGGCCTTTAAGTTGTGAAGTGTGGGAAGGTGTTGTAAAATGACCTATTTCATAGGTTTGGAGTTAGGGTTTGAATCCTGTATATTCACCGCAGTTGCCAGTGTATAAATTTTTAATGGGTCGACCGAATTACTTTTGAAGGAGGACATATAATTGGGTAAAATTTTTTTACCAAACTTATGATTTTTGATATATGGGAAAGAACCAGCAATATCTTGTGATAGATCAATGAATATAACATAGTATTCATGGCCCTCATGAGACAGAACATATGCCGATCCCCAAGCATTAAAGTAAATAAATTCAAGCAGAGCAGTTATATGAATAGTACTAGTTTTAAAGGCAATTGATGTCTTTTATTTATAAGGCAAGGATGACAAGCTTGTGACGTAATTCAAGTGCTTAATGGAAGAGAATGCTGTGAAATTAATTTAGAAACTAGACAATGGTGAGAATGCCCTAGACGATGATGTCAAATGACACTAGAAGTTCTTTCTACAACATTGGCCACAACAGGAATGAGCGGGTCTAGTAGTGTGGTAGGTAATGGGTAAATGCATTGTTCATACCTTCCTCAAAGTAAAATTGCCCCCAATGTCAGATCCTTCACCAAAAAATAATCAAGATGAAACTCAATTAGTTCATTATTATTTTTGGTGAATTGATGTATAGAGATAAAATTCTTATGAATGTCCGGAACACACATAATGTGTCATTAAGGTTAAAGTCATGAGCAGGAAAATGTAAAATAAAGGAGCTAATATGAGTAACGAGTAAACCTGAACTATCACCAATTACCACAACATCAATGCCATCATACTCAGAATGGATGGATACATTACCAAGCTCCAAGGTAATATTATGAGAGGCCCCAGAGTCTAGTAACCATTTTGTAGATTTTCCTTTGGAGAGGCCAGCACAATTAGCTAAGCAGTCTTTAGCTTTGGACAAAATTTGGCAATATCTCCAATATCATCACAATATTGACATGTGGGCTTACATTGGGGCTTAATGAACCAGTGGGATTGTTGGTCACTTTGATTAAGAGATCGAGTATAACCAGGCTAGAGAAATGGGCAGGCCGAACCCCATCACGACGTACAACAGGATTGGCAGTCACAACAAGGCACTTGAGATATACTTCATGACTAAGTAGTATGTCATGGAGTTCTTCAAAGGACAAAGATGATTCTCTGGTACGAATGAAGCTACCACATTATGACATTCTGGCTCCAAACCATTGAGTACATAAAGGGTGATATCATCAGTAGAAACATAAACGTCGATGAGGCACAATTCATCATGCTGTAGTCTTTACAGCTTGCATATATTTGGAGATACTTCGATCAACACACTGCAACGTGGTTAGACTTTCTTTCAATTGCATGACTCGGGTACATGATCAATTGACATAGAGACAGGACAGGCGCTGCCACGCTTCCTGGGATGTTTGAGCAATAGCAATTAATGGCGTGATGGTTTCAGCAAAAGAAGCAAGGACTTTTCCTGTAAGAACCAAAGTGTTACGCAGTGTGAGTAGTGGCATCTATAGACTTATCAGGTTTTGATGGCATGGGAGAGTACCATCTAAGTGTCCCATGAGATCATAACCGTAAAGCTGACGGTAAAAGTAGCACTCCATAATGGATAATTAGAGAAAGTAAAGCGCTGCAATTGGTTAGTGTTTATGGCAATAAGAGATGTCTTTATCAAATAGAGAGCCGCTAATCATCTAATGATGCATTGTAGCGGAAGGTTGGAATCGAGATTCTCAATAGAGGAGAGGCTCTCATACCATAAAATTGTTTTAAATGTATTATTGTTTCTCACACTTTAATACAATCTCATTGTGATATATGTAGATAGATAGTTGAAGAATAATGCTATATAAAGCAAGTAAGCTATACAAAGAAGATGAGAAGACGTTTGCGTGATTTATGGAATAGCCGTGCTTGAGTCCTGGAGTTTGTTTGGAGAAGATTTGTCTTGGCTGCTAGAATTGTGGTGCTGATTGAAGGAGTGACAATAGTTCTATTAATTTAGTTGCATCTGTTATACTCGTGATACGGAAGCATCTAATTTTCTTTAACACGAAATTGGGCAAGATACGAATGTAGGGAAGCCAACTTGATATAGAACTTGAGATGATCTAATTGGCAAAACCTGCTGCAATATTTAACGACTTTTCTATATTTTTTGCACCAAAATTTCTGTTATTAGCTTATCTTTATTCTTTTAAAAGTAACCATTCTCATTTTTTGTTATAGTTTGATTTTTATTTCATCAATTCAAGCTTACATATCTCTAAACATTGTCGCATCTTTTGCAAATATTGGATCGTCATGAAAGCAAAAAAAGGTCTACTCAGAGGATTGGCTATCATCTGATTATCTGTGGGCAACTCGGCTAAGTTCTTATATGGCGGTCAGAGATGTGTTAATGAGGCTAAGAAAGTTGTGCTAGAATCTAATTATGTGCTGATATTTGACGACGAAACAAGACGTATTTTTCATTGAGTGACATCCATTATCCCAAATACAGTTCCTCCATTTGGAACATGCAAAACTTCAACCAATTCGTCTCAACCTTACTTTCAGAAAATACTTGTTATAGTTGAACATGTATTGCACATTACTTTAAAATGTTTTATAGGTGCTATAGAAATAATATTTAAAGATGTGAGAATATAAAGAGTAATTAATACAAAGTGTTTACGTCGAATGAATTTTTAATTCAAATGAAATAAAAACTAATTTGTGAAAACAATTTAAATAGTTGGGGAAATCAATTAAAATAGTTTCTCTATTTACTTTTTTTATTTGAACTGAATATTCGACCAATACCATCCTTTCTTCATATTCTCTTAATATGTATTGAATATGTCAATTGAAATTATCTATTATAGATACAATTCATGTCTCCACATTTACCTTTTCTATACTGTAACATTCATTGAATAAATCAATTGAAAAAAAACTCTAAAAATATTCATATTTTGTTCCGAAAGAGTTATAATGAATTTAATTTAATATCCAATCAAGTGGGATGAATATGTAAAATGTACATCTTTGTCAACTTGGATTGTCATTCTTAACCTTCAATTAATTAATATATTTTGTCTTTAATCACGATTTTCATACAAATATTCTACTAACATGCATTGAAAAGATTGACAAATATTTTGTTTAACTTTTATATTAGTTATTTATTTCAATTATATAAAAATACGAGAGAGAAATATGTCTTTTTGGTTGTCATATCAAATATTTTGGATGAAAAGCATTTCTATAGACAAGATGTGAAAATTAATAGAAGGTTGATGATAAAAAAAATTTAAAAAAAAAAAGTTGAGAACATGAGTGTACAAAGAAGAAAATTTTAGGGATACGCATTGTAATAAAGTGTAGTGTATTTAATAAAAATTGTGGTGTTAATATATTTACCCTATCTATATTGAATCCATAAAGCATTAAAGCTTCTTTGCCTGAAAAGTTTTGACATGTTGGTTGGCATATACTCACATGTGACAAGGCCAGCATAGGATTTGCTTGAATAAAAAATGCCAAAAAAAAGTGCACCCACTCCCCTCCTATCATGAGTGTCTGTCAAGGAGGGTTTGACGTAGCTTGGTCCATATTGAATACATTTTATCTGTTGAAGATGATCATTGTTGACCCTTGCACTTTTGTATCTTATCCAAGTTTGGAGAGGGCATTTTTTATGGATTTATGTATTGGAATATAACATAAAAGAATAATAAAATTATTTTGAAGCAATACTTTCATACAGTTCTTTATTTTAATTCACTGATATTTTGAATAAAAATTACTAGAATTATTAAAATAAAATTCTTTTTGTATTCTCATTTCCAATATATATATTGAAGCATTGGTTGCATGGTTTATCCGAAGAATATCAATTTTCAAAGCGTTAAAGTACAAGAAGTTTTCCTCGTATGTCATTGTCTATTAAACATTTTAAAAGTTTTATGATGATAACGTCCATATTCACGGTAGGTATGCTAAAATTTATTTAGTCTCAAGATACATTGAATTGTTTCATTTTTGTAATTTTCTAATTGTTTTATAATGTGGAATTATCAAATTTCATCTTTCCTGTTCTACAATACGTATTCACTTGAAACTAATCTGCTTTCACTTCCTTTATTCATAAGCAAGGCTGAGATTTTTCTAGGGCTCCAAGTTAGATCAACTTCCTTTAAAATATCTTCTAGTTAGACAAAATATTTTCAAAAAATTATCGAATCAATCCCAAAAGCTGATTTTGACTTTCAAAAGTTGTGTCAAATGAACGCTAAGTAGATTATCTTTCAATTTATTTTAAAACTTCCATCTTCTAATCATGAACCAAACATAAATGGTGGGAAGAATTATTCAATGGACACCAAAAACAACAGCAACAAGCTCAGTTAAATCAATAATTCCCTTTTCTAGAGTTTGTAGTTTAAAGTTTCCGAGACATGCATGCAATTTGATGATTAATAAGGGAATGCGAGGCAAGGCCGGCCCTAAACCAAAGTCAACTAGGCAATGGCCTAGCTACATTTGAGGGACCTCACAAAAAATTAAAAGACTTTATTTCTTTGTGCAGAAAGTATTGTCGAAAGAGAGAAATAATTTGTGATGCTTTGTTCACTGTTTTGCAAAAATAAGGCTAAAAGAGACAAAGAATAATTGATGGCTTGTGAACTGCCCTCTCAATAAATCTTACCGTTTGTAGCCAACTGAATTAATCAGAATTTAGATTACAAAGTAATGAAAAACTAAAATGAATAAAGAAAACAAAATCATGGAGTGTGCATCTATGAAGACCGAAAGATTATAGTCATTTTAATGAGTTATACAAATTTTAAATTAACTGCATACGATTGAAGTAGTTTAAATCTCGACTTTCAAACAATTACTTACAAGAAAATAACAAATGCACAGAGGACTAATCATGTTAATACAAAAGAAAAGTTTGAATATGATTCAGAATCTGAGAACTAAGCATGCATTTATTTGGCTGTGGTGCCTTCTGATATAGTAATACACAATAGTTCACTGTATATTTAATAGATTCTTGAAAGGCTACTAGAGAATTTTATTTATTTAAATGATGTAACTTTAATTAGGAATTAGATTAGATTATTTTTTATTGGCGTATATAGAATTTTGTCTTTGATGACATGTTCAACTACCACATTTAAAAGTAAAAGTTGTTAGAATATAATTTACTTCAATTTTCGTGTTTGCTACTCTTTTGGACTGTATAAAATTTTCATTTAAATACAAATATGTTATGTTATTTAAATATTCAAATATTGATAAGCATGAAAAAATTGTGTCAAAGGCCTCATGATAATTACCCACTTAGGGCCTCAAAATTCTCGAGACCGATTCTAATGCAACGTTAGTGGAATAAACAGATTGAAAAGCTATATTTGGATCTTTAGCGTCAGCATAGTTATATTCCATTGATGATACCGCTTATAACAACAAAATGGTAATAATTTAAACTAACATAAGTTAATTATGATATTCTACAACAACAAATTGCAGAAATAAAAAAGTAATTAAAGTTAATTTCGTTTAAATAAAGACTGATCGGTCGGTGTAATATAAATAATTAAGTCAATTTTTTGTTTAAATAAGACTTGGTTGGTCAACATAGTTGTATTTTGTCACTGATGCCACTTGCAGTAACAAGTTGCAGTGGTACAAAAAAGTTGTTTTGGTATAAATAAAGACTTATTTGGTTGCTGCAATACAAAATGTAATTCAAGTTAATTTTCGTTTAAATAAAGACTTGGTTGTTGGTAGTTGCGTAACGACTTAAAAAAACTCAGTTTAGCGGAAGTACGGAAGTAATTAAAGTTTCGTTTAAAAAAGACTTGGTGGTGGCGGGCGGGGTATTTAAAAAAGATAATTCTAAGTGTACATAATTTGGTTTACCGACTCTCACAAGCACGTGAACCTCGCGTGAATAAAATAATCCCAACATGTGGTCCCCATACCCCTATTGTGAGTGTATGTAAAGCATTTGGTAAAAAAAAAAATAAAAAAAATTAGGTACATCTAGTATGGTCCATTTAAAAAACTCATGTTCAAACTTATTCCTATTTCGATGGAATTGGTATAGATATACCAAGTTTACATTAAACAGTAATCGAGGATTATGAATTATATTAATTTTTTTTAAACCATTTATAAAAGGCTTAACCTCTTCAAATCAAATTGGTATACTAAGAGTATCTCCAAAAAAATTTCTATTTTTAAATAGCATATTTTACAATTTTGAGAGTATCTATAAATTTAGAGAATAAATTTTTTTAAATACGCCAACGACTCCTTTATCTTTAAAACTCAGCCTCAGTTTGGTAAGAATTAAAATCAAATTTTTAGTAGATTTGAAGAAAAGTTGATAAAATGTGTGATTGAAAAGTTATGGATCTCATCAAATATTTAGTTAAAATTAATTGTTGAATATGATTTAAATCAAAATTTAGATTTTAATCCTTACCAAATAGGAGCTTAATTTTCCTACTCCCTATATATAATTATTATTTTTCATTTTATTTTTACCAATTTCTCTCCAAATTATTATATTATATTCCTTCTTTTTCACTATTCAGTTGGTTAATATATGACGTATTGAATTTTGGGATATTTTGAATGCATTTAATTATTAAAATTGGTTTGGCTCTCCAAATTTAGGAAATCAAACCTACTATCTATTTTAAAATAATAATGTTATTCATAGTCAGTGACTGTCGATAGTCATACTACATAAGAGTTCGTTATTTAATGTGTTAATGAATGACAAGCTAATAACAAGTTAATGCCTCAAATAAGAAGCTATCACATGAGATGACTACTTGCAGTTGCAGATTATGAATAACATTATTTTTTTTATATTATTAATTTGAAGAGCATCTTGGAGCATAATTTTAGTGGTTGACTATTTAAACTATTGAGTAATTCAGGAGTCTTTTAGAGATAATTCTTGAGCAAGAATCCATTATTCTAATTATAGTATTTCTATTTTAATTCATTAATTATGCTGTCTATACTAATCTAGATGGTGTATTGTGATAATCTCAATGACGTAAAATTAAGAGTGTGTTTGATTCTCACTTTCCTTAAAAATACATTCTCCTTTTCTTTTCAACCACACATTCTTCAATAAAATAATATTACAATCAAATTCAAAACTTTTACTTATTTTTTAACCACATATTCTCTATCAATCTACTACTCTAAAATACATTTTTCAATTTAATGGGGCTCAAACAAGTCCTAAATGACTCATTTAATTATACTTCTCATTTAATATCATATTAGTTTCATCTAAACTGACAGTGATTTTGAATAACATTACTCTTAATTCATAAGAATTAAATAACACAACCAGTAGCTATAGTCATATTCTACTAATTTTAAAACATGTAATAATAAATTAAAATAATTTTCAATAAATTTAGAGTCGATTTGATGCCTATATAAATGCATACACACAACCATTGATGTGCATAGGTTTCCTTTACCCTCTTACTTCATTGCAATTGCGTGATCTATAAAGAGAGTTTGAAGAAAGATGCTCAGCGTTGGCATTGGAAGTGCATTATGGGAATTCAAACACTTCCAAAGTTGGCAACGTGTGTATTCTTTGGCAGCCCAGAATACAAATGCTGCAATATGTTTCCCGGAAAACAACATAGACGTTATTCCAAAACTGCCCTTCTCCAACTACGTCCCGCCCTGTACACTGGACCGACAGCCAATGAGGTTTTGAAGAAGAGGAAAGAGTTTCTCAGCCCATCTACATACTACTTCTACGAAAAGCCTGTGAGTTATAAGCGACAGAATATATATATATGACAGAATTTAAACAATTATCCAAGCATAAAATTGCGTGCAACTAATTTTGTATTCAGTTGTTTTGGAGATTTCAGCACAATAATAATATGTGTTTACGTATTCAGTTGTTTTCGAGCTTTCAGCGCAATAAACAGAAAAGAGTGACGGAAAAGGGACCATGGCGGCCACTGCACTATGTAACTGGAAATTCAATCTTGTACAGGTAAAAACGCAGTTCCTAGTCATCTTGCAGTGACAAGTGAACGTAGCTCTCATGTTTAGGGTCTTCTGTAAAACTTTGGTTTTTTTTGTTTTTTTTTGTTTTTCCCCCCGCTTAATATTTTACCGATCTACTTGTTCAAGTAAAATATTTGGACAGAATTTTGACAATGTGTGCAAACTATTTACTACCTGTAGTCTATTCTTTGGAACAAAGCATGAAGCATAAAATTCCATATTGCAATAGTAGTTCACATGCTGCTTTCTGGATTATTTCCCGATTCTTTTATTTATTTATTTTTTTTTTTTAACTCGAACAGAGTGGAGTTCATCATGCCATGAACCCGGATCCATACAGAGGAATCTTTGGTTCAGATGGTGAAATGTATGCAAAAGATGTTCAAGATCTAATTCAATTCGGAACTTGTGGCCATGTTGCGGCTTTTATATCTGAAGCTATACAGGTAGTCCCTTCCGTTAAGTACCTAAATAATTATGGTCCATCTGGATTTCGCATCAGCCACAAAAGGGCCCATCGCATTCTCACATGTCTATGAATCTTTGTGTCTTGACCTTCGAGGCACAGTTGAACGAAAGATGTCTTGGCCACTGAGGCTCTCTTAAGCAGCGTAGTGTGCAAAATTCTAAAACTTGGCTAGAAACATGATTGGAGGCCTCAACAGGCAACATGACTAAAGGCCTTGGTTTGGCCTCGGATACGGATGGGAACCTCATTGGAAATTTTGACAGAATACAAGGACTCTAGTGCACTAAAACCCATGCATGCACACATTGAACTACTTGAACAAGTGTTACAAAGCACAAACCTTTACAAGCTTTAAAAAATGAGATTTGAACATGACCTCCAAAATAACGAATGTCAACTCACAAAAATGACTAAAATACCTCTAAAATAGCCTAAAATAAGACCATTGCCCAATAGAAAAGGGATGCACTTTTGCACTAAAAATTCTAAAGACTGAAAGATTACCACTCCTAAAAACTGCATAGTGTAAAAACATTTGGGGTTGGACCGTTCGGAAATTGAAACTACCTCCAATCAAGAAACAGTTTCCGGCTAATAGAATGCTGGAAACTCCATCTTTTTCTCTTTATATAGAGATTTGGCTTCGATAACATACCCAAAATCCCCCAAAAAGTGTAAACTCTACCAGAATTGGGAGGGATAAACTCCTTTTGGCTTGCAAAAATAATTTTCATCTTTCTGAGGTCAACATCTTCTATATTTCAATGATTTTCTCTGGATCCTTTGTCGCATGTTTCGTAGGGTGAAATTTTGTTGATTAGTATCTTAAGTCACTAATTAAGAGGAAATTATCATGCCTTTTCACATGAGATATTTCATTATATATCAGGGAGTTGCCGGGATTGTTGAGTTAGCTCCAGGTTACTTGCCTGCAGTATATAGCATCATCAGAAATGCAGGAGGCCTTTGTATTGCTGATGAGGTTCAGACTGGATTTGCTCGCACAGGTAGCCATTTTTGGGGATTTGAGGTCCATGGAGTTGTGCCTGACATAGTTACAATGGCCAAGGTAATATAAACATCGCCTTAATTCCTTCCCTAAGAGTACATTACTTGAGCTTTGTTTAGAAAATAATCGGGTTTATTCACCTTCGGAGTGCAGGGTATCGGAAATGGAATTCCTCTTGGTGCCGTGGTAACTACTCCTGAGATTGCTGAGGTCTTGACTCATCGAACTTACTTTAACACCTTTGGAGGGAATCCTGTATGTACTGCAGCAGGACTTGCCGTTCTCAGGGTGATCGAAAAAGAAAAACTTCAGGAGAATGCTCATGTTGTTGGATCCTACCTGAAACAGCGTCTTAATGCCCTCAAAGCCAAGCATGAAAGTAGAGTTTTCATTGAACTATCTTATTTAAAAGCTTAGTCTTCAAAATGCCCCATTACATTAAGGCGAGAGGCGTACACAAATTTTAAATGAGTGTTCCGGAACCCTTTTTCCCTTAGAGTAGAGGTCAATATTAGCCTACCACATATGCTACATGGTGAACCTTATTTGCAAAAGCATAATTTGTTAACTTATAATTTTCTTTGGTTGATATCTTTGTATGCAGTTATCGGGGATGTGAGAGGAAGAGGACTGATGCTCGGGGTTGAACTAGTCACAGACCGCCGACGCAAAACTCCGGCAAAGGTCGAAACTCTGCATTTGATGGAGCAAATGAAAGGTATCAGCTGTTTTTCATTTTTCTTGCTTTTTGTCTTGGTGTTAAGATTATAACTCTTACAATACACTAAACTTCTATTCGATCATGAAGATATGGGATTACTGATTGGAAAGGGAGGCTACTATGAAAATGTTCTCAGAATTACACCTCCACTTTGTTTCTCTAAGGAGGATGCTGGTAGGTTTATACAGCATATATATCATCCACACTGCTTATCATTGCTATTTTGTTAGTGACTTGATCAATCACTCATTTTATTCTCTATGTAAACAATTTCTTTCAATGCAAGACTTTCTGGTGGAAGTAATGGACTATAGTATGATGAAGCTTTGAGGGCCCTACTCACTTTGTACAGTCGCCCAGAATAAAAGACAGCTCTTTCTCACGGAGGACAAGGAGCTTGCCAGGAAATTCAATGCAAGTAGTCTAAAAATTGATTTCCCTCTTGAATCTTAGTATCAAAAACTTCTAACATCATCAGAATAAATTGTGTAATAGACTTGCTTTCGTGGGAAGGGATCGTATCTGCATACCGAGTCAATGATTCATTAGCGCAATATTGTTTCCTCCTTGCTTTTCCTTTAAATTGTAAGTAGCAGTTTACTGATAATAGCCTTTGTGTGAAGTTGAATTTGGAGAAATGATTTTGTGAAAAGTGTTTTTTTTTTCTTGTGAAGAATATGGAGTTAAAAAGTATTTAGAAGTGAGGAAATGTTAAACAATGATTAATTATTATTAACATTTTTTAAAAGAATGTGTCATCGAAAATGAGCGTGGGGGAAAAGTAATTTTGAAAAAACCAGTTTAATGGGAATATTTCCATCCCGGTGATAACAAGACATTCAATCTTAGATCACAGCACAAAACTGGTAAAATCAAATAACAGAGTAAAATTAAAAAGAAGGGAACAATTATGTGGTTCAAAAAAAGGTTTAAACCATTTGTACAGAAAATGGGCTTCACAAAATTGCTATAGACACTGGGGGTGGACCCCATGTAATTAAAATATTGTCCATAAGAACCACCCATTCCCCCTATTGTGTTTATTAGGTGGCACTTCTATAAGCCAAATTTTTTTACATGTAGAAACTCGAAAAAAATGTCTCCAACATCAACGGGAAATGCCACCTGGATGATATTTTCATTGATCAAATCAGAAAATGAAAATTTACAGTTTTCAACATAATACTGTCTTTACTTTAACAGTACAATAAGCTTATATGCTGGTTGATACATTCAAGAAAATAATAAGAATTCAGTACAACTGCATAACAACAGTTGGACTACAACAAAGTTTGCATTTTACAGCTTGCATTGCACGCCATAAAAAGTGTTTTACGGTATACATGTGCATGCCATATAAAGTAATGCCGTAAGTACTCTTTTTTTTTTTTTCTTACGGCATGCATTTAAATGGATGCCATTAATTTCACTTTTTACGGCATGTTATTGCACGCTATAAATACTCGCCTCCTTTTACGGCATGCTTTTATGGCATAAATGCATGCCATAAAAGCATACATATGCACGCTGTAAAAAAGCATACATTAAAACAGTCAATTTACTTTTTTAAATTGTTTATTGACGTGATTACCATCAAACCTATAATAATTAAATAACAAAATTATATACTTTGATACATATATAATTATATTTTCCATAGTTTTAATAAACACAAATATTGAGTACAATTTAATAAAATATGTCAAAATGTAGAGTGTATCTAAATAATTCTAACATCATTAGCCTGCTCAAAAAATTTGCCATTGCACTAAATGTTTCAGCACATGGAAACTTCATTATTTAATGGTGTCCAAGTAGGTTTCCTCAGCAGCCCAAAGATCCTTCTTCACCTACGGAAGTTTGCGTATTTGTTCAACGCCTCTACATCCTTCAGCTCCACAACTCTCTTGAAGTAGTCTTCTGCTCTGTTTCAATCAAAAGAATTCCTTAACATCAATATATAAATGAATTGACAATAAAGCTAATTACTTAAACTACTTTTATTGATATACAATCTACAGGCTCCACAATTCAAGATATTAGAAATGTTAAGAGAAGTTTCAAGCAAAAAAGAACGCACAATTCTTGTTTTACTCATCAATTAGAAAGATAAATAAATTGAGAAAAATACCGAACGAGAGTATACACCATCTAAAAGCTTAATAGAATAAAACTTGTGCAAATGGCTTGCCTTCAACAGTGTCAATCTTCAAAGAAAAGAGTATGCGCTTCATACAGAGATAAACATAACAATTAACGTAATAAACTTAAACAAAAATGCGAAGTACATACATTTTGATCGCCAAAATATTGCTTGACCCATTTGCTTTTTCAGGACCTAGGCTAAGCTTACATCTGTGCACACACATTCAGTTACTTAATAGCTAAGTTCCAACTCCTGAAGTGAGTAGCAACTTGCAAGCGAGACTTGTATAAGTGCAGCAGAAGGCTAGAGGTCTCAAAAATAGGAATATCTACAAAAATAAATCGATAAAAAATTAACAATAACATTCCGATTGAGCCGAGCCAACTGTTTGTTATTTGATAACTAAAAATTTCTATGTTATATTCTTCCAAATCATATCTCATGCAATATATCATGTTCCACAATGTTAAGGTATTATTCTCTTTCTTATTTTATTTTTTTTTCTAAAAAGATCCAACAATTCTAACTAATGTGCAGGAGGATTTCACCTTCATGTCGCTAACTCTCCTCCCAAACTTTTGCGTCAATACTACCAAATCAATGGTTCCCTCTGGCTCAAAATCAGGTTTTAATCTCATCAAATGCCTCCCTCACGCGAGCACAACCAAATCAATATATTATGACCTATCCATATCCTTCCTACATACACAAGATAATAAGCAAAACCAAATTGGTGTTCAAAATCCCAAATATCGAAAAAAGAAAAATTCCTCATAGACACACGAAAAGAAAATGAATAGAGAAAAATGATCAAATAAAAACCAGCAATTGTACCAATAATTTTAAAAAGCAATCAGTGTTTCCATCCACCATTCCCCCTTATTTACAAGTAATCAATTTTATTACGAAAAACAGGACATGTACCCGCTAAGCAAAAGTATTCACCCGTAAACAGGAGCATATATTTGAAATTCCACACACCAACAACCTTAATTTGATCATGAAATGGAGAAACCTTCCAAACGTTGGAGATAAACATAGAGTACTGAATAGGGAAGCATTTATGACATTGTCAAATTACCTAGATTTGGAGAGGGGGTAAAGCGACAGCGTCAACAACTATAGGTGATTTGGGATAGCCCTCGTTTGGCCCTCATTATTTTCCATTCTATTACACTCCATTTTTTTCTATCCAATTTTCAACCACACAATTTTGTATAAAATAATATTACACTTAAATTGAAAACTTTTCTTTCTTTTTAAACCTATCATTTTTCAAAAAAATATTATTCCACCCATTCTCATTTATACAAAATGGGGGGCCAAATGGGGGGCTATAATTTTAAGAGATTTAAAAAGGGGGATGTAATACCTTAATTTGGTTATAATAAAGAATTAAAAAAAATTAGAAGAAGAAGAAAAGTCAAACATGTCATACAAAAAAAAAAAAAAAAGAATAAAAAAACAAAAGAGAGAGGCGGTGGATTGATTTATATCAATCCACCCATGTTTAAAATCTATTCATTTTGTCCCACAACCACACACACAACACACACTAATAGAAAACGAGAGCAGGGAGAAAAATGAAGGAAAAAGTGGAAGAAAAAAAAAGAAAAGGAAAGGAAAGGAAAGGAAGAAAAAAAATAGGAAAGTTCGCCTATATTGTTAAAAAATAAGCGGTCTACATTATTAGGCTTGAATTCCTCAATTTTGAAAGGTAAGTAAAAAGTTACTTATTGTCAAGTTATGTTTGATTTTATAGTTGTTAGATTGTTAAATTAAATTCAATTTTATTGAAGGGGTTAAGTATAATAAACTATGAAATTGAGTAAAATGAAAGAAAAACTAGTTTTATTGATTAAATAGACTATGAAAATCGTTTAAACGTGAAATGATTAAGTTTGGGTATCGTCTATTTAATTATTGAAATTATTTAAAATAATTAATTCTTTATTTAAAAATTATATCGTGTTTCAGGCGACGACACTGACATCAGAATAGCTTATCAACTGGGTTAATTTTGCGAACATAGTACTGTGAGTGGAAAAATATACATATTTTTAAAGTATTTATAAATTAAGTTTATGGTTAAAGTATGTGCAATTATATGTGTTCAAATTACATGGTTTTTATGGAAATATCTTTTATTATGATACATGTGGGATTTCAAAGATTGTATACGTTACATTGTGAATTGGAATATGAGATATGATTTTGAGATCGACCGTACTCGTGATTATATATTTCTTCTAGTTCACTGAGGGCCGTGTTCTATACTACACTGAGGGATCATGGACCGGGGATGAAGGGGTCTTGACCGTGTACATATAGTTTACTGAGGGGCCTTGACTGTACTCTAGAATTGATTATGAGAGGTCTTTGAGACATACTTTCATTCACGGAGGGGCCAAAGACCCGTGGCGAAAGTTCTTAGCCCGAGGGGCGGATTATATATTTCAATCAGAAGGTACATTTTTGGTGGATTTTTCAGCACGTTTGATATGATGAGATTATAGTATGGTTATCAACTGATGTTTATATCATGATTTTGAGATGATATTTTACGACCTTATGTGAATATTTCACTTTTGGTTATAATTACATGATTTTATCTTGTGAATTATTAAATGATATGAACTCGATTTTCGATAAAAAAATGTAAAAAGTGAAATAGTATAATTAATTTCGAACTTCTCCACTCACTGAGCTATCAACTCATTTATTTTCCCATAATTTCTATACAGGTGGAAATTGATTCTTTTTTGTTTATGTAACCTAGTAAGATTTGAACAGATCTTGATGATTTTCCTGGGCATTCAAATTTATAGATTTTATAATCAGTGTGGAATTTTAATTATTTTGGAGCCAAATGGTCATTAGTGTTATAAAAATTTTGTGGTGATTTGTGGCCACTTATATGGGAGGATAATAGAAATCATAATGGTGTATATTTATACTATATGATAAGAAATTGTGAAAGACAAATGATGATTTGTTGATTGATAAATGACAATGTGTTATCGTGTATTTTAGGCATCGAGAAAATTAACGGTAATTCCACTTATTTTGATTATTTATGAGTGGTTTGATTACAAGGAATGTGAGAAAAATATGGATGAACTTTATTATGATTACCGATTGCGGGATTATTTGTTGCTTAAGAAATATAATTAAATGGATATGTGTATTTAGGTATGTTTATGTGAATCGAGAAATAAAAAGGCGAGTAGAGAATGGTAGAGTTGGAATTTATTTAGATTAGAAAATTAACATATGAAATTTTGGTGGTATATTGAGGTGTGAAAGGTTCACATGATAAATATAAAGGTTATTATTTTGTGATCTTAAGGAAAATTGATGTAATTAAAAGTTAGAAGGCATATGGTATATCCATAAGTATGTGATGAGGTTATATGATTACAATATAATATGGTGAGTATGTAAATGAACGTAATGGTTGTTCTATAGCAAAATAATGTGATGATTGATTTGGTTATTAAGTTAATTAATTTCGTTAAGGACATTCATAAAATTTGGAAGTGTTGAGTTAAATTTTGAAGTTAAGATGAATTTAATAAATTTTTAGTGATGTAATTTTTGGGTGATTTTCAATTGTATTTTTGGATTTCACGTATAAAGTATTTCATTTTTATTGAGATCTATTTGTTATGGAATATATGGATGATATGTCGAATAGTTTGAAGTTTAGGGTGATCATTGAATGTAAATTTTATTCAATTGTGGGATGGTGTCTTTGGGTTATAAACTTAGTTAAAGGTCTTTATGCGATATACAAGAAGGATTATGCAGTGATGATAGATCAACGACCCATTTATGTAATAAGAGTATAGATTTTTATGATTAAATGTTATTATTTTCTCTTCATAGAAAGAAAAAACAAAATTTATATGGGTATAGAAATGTCAAAAGTTTTGCTATTAAGAAATTCTGAGGAAATATTTGCTCTTATATCTAAAGATGATAAGTGATTGATTCATGATAATGATTTATGTTAAGGTTTAGAAAGTATTCTGAAGTAAACTTATAAATTATAGAAAATACTTTAGATTGTTGAAGAGTCATGATTAAAACATGATTTGGAGTTGGTTATGTCGGAATTTTGTCATCACATTGCGAGAAATATCAATATTTATCAATCATCAGACTTTAAGGTATATTTTATTCGAAATGGTGGAAATGAAAATTGTGTATATATAATCATTTGGTGATATAAAATTAAAGGAAAAGAACACCATATTGAACTATTTTAATTGTTTTGTTGGGGATAACTAGAATTTTAGAAAATAATGAACAATTGAATTTTTGGAGATATTGTCAATTTAGAATGGATATAGTTACCATTAAAGTATTTTATTTTTTTTGGGATTCCAAATACACAGAATGGAGACAAAATAGTATCTAAATCCTTGTAGATAAATTGATAAAGGTTACAAGATTCTTTTTAAATGATATAGTCAGTTCATAGGACAGACTTACAAAATTATATTTAGACAATATTGTTAATTACATGGTGGAATTGGAGTATTTATCTTTGGTTAGTTGTAAGAAGTTATATAATTAAATTTCACTATGCATTTTCTTTTGATAGAATATCAGATATTATGAAGATAAGTTTAAAAGAGAGGCTATCAACTAGTTTGTTAATTAAAGAGGACTCTGATGATTATCTATTCTTCATGGAATTGACCTATAAGAACTAGACACAAATGACGATAATTGAGGTTATATATGATATTGAAATATTCTAAGGACATATTTATTGTGATGAAATTGGTGAAAGAATGCTATTCGATTTTAGTATGTAACCATCGTTATGGGAAAAAAAATGAGAATACTATATATTGGCTCTTAGGAAGTTATTAAAACTATGATGGGAAAGATTAAATTTTGGTACTAAATGTTTGTTGGAGAAATCATTCAATAAAAGAGGCATTATGAGTAGCGAAAGTTAAATGTGAGTTCTATATCCTTACGTGTTGGGTCTCTAGCTAATTGAATTTCGAGGACGAAATTCTTTTAAGGGGGTGAGTTTTGTAATACCTTAATTTGGTTATAATAAAGAATAAAAAAAATATATAGAAGAAGAAGAAAAGTCAAACATGTCATACAAAAAAAAAAAAAAAAAAAAAAAAAAATAAAAAAAGTCAAAAAAAAAAAAAAAAAAAGAATAAAAAAACTAAAGAGAGAGGCGGTGGATTGATTTATATCAATCCACCCATGTTTAAAATCTATTCATTTTGTCCCACAAACACACACACAACACACACTAATAGAAAACGAGAGCAGGGAGAAAAATGAAGGAAAAAGTGGAAGAAAAAAAAAGGAAAGGAAAGGAAAGGAAGGAAAAAAATAGGAAAGTTCGCCTATGTTGTTAAAAAATAAGCGGTCTACATTATTAGGCTTGAATTCCTCAATTTTGAAAGGTAAGTAAAAAGTTACTTATTGTCAAGTTATGTTTGATTTTATAGTTGTTAGATTGTTAAATTAAATTCAATTTTATTGAAGGGGTTAAGTATAATAAACTATGAAATTGAGTAAGATGAAAGAAAAACTAGTTTTATTGATTAAATAGACTATGAAAATCGTTTAAAAGTTAAATGATTAAGTTTGGGTATCGTCTATTTAATTATTGAAATTATTTAAAATAATTAATTCTTTATTTAAAAATTATATCGTATTTCAGGCGACGACACTGACATCAGAACAGCTTATCAACTGGGTTAATTTTGCGAACATAGTACTGTGAGTGGAAAAATATAAATATTTTTAAAGTATTTATAAATTAAGTTTATTGTTAAAATATGTGCAATTATATGCAATTATGTGCTCAAATTACATGATTTTTATGGAAATATCTTTTATTATGATACATGTGGGATTTCAAAGATTGTATACGTTACATTGTAAATTGAAATATGAGATATGATTTTGAGATCGATTAGAAAAGTACCCGTGATTATATATTTCTTCTAGTTCACTGAGGGGCCTTGGCCGTGTTCTATACTACACTGAGGGGTCATGGACCAGGGATGAAGGGGTCTTAACCGTGTACATATAGTTCACTGAGGGGTCTTGACCGTGTTCTAGAATTGATTATGAGAGGTCTTTGCGACCGACTTTCATTCACGGAGGGGCCAAAGACCCGTGGCGAAAGTTCTTAGCTCGAGGGGCGGATTATATATTTCAATCAGAGGGTACATTTTTGGTGGATTTTTCAGCACGTTTGATGTGATGAGATTATAGCATGGTTATCAACTGGTGTTTATATCATGATTTTGAGATGATATTTTACGACCTTATGTGAATATTTCACTTTTGGTTATAGTTACATGATTTTATCTTGTGAATTATTAAATGATATGAACTCGATTTTCGATAAAAAATGTAAAAAATGAAACAGTATAATTAATTTCGAACTTCTTTACTCACTGAGCTATCAACTCATATATTTTTCCATAATTTATATACAGGTGGAAATTGATTCTTTTTAGTTGGAAGAGCCTAATGATTTCGGAATGAGAGTCACACGACATGTTGAATATTATAACTCATATTGATGGAGCACGAAGTAAATATTTTGGGCCCATCGCATTATGTTTTACATAAGCATTTGATTTTGTTGTATTTTTGAAGTAACTCATAGTCAGCCTTGGTGATAGATTTGACATCTAGCCAGCATCTATCATTGACGCACGTCACGTTTCGGGTCCACTAGGGTGATTCGGGACGGGTCGTGTTAGGGGATTTTGGAAAGGGTTTGGGTCAAATATGGCAGATGGTTGATTGAACGGACGATTGCTAATAGAGCGGTTGAAAGGGGAAGACAAGGGTTTCGCTGAAAGAAGAAGAGAGAAGCATAGAGAAAAGAAAGAAAATGTAAAGAAAAAAAGAACAAGAAAGAAAAGGTAAGGAAAAGAAAATGTGGGAGAAGAAGAAAAAAATAAAAGAAATTTTAAGATCAAAAAGTGGCAATTTTTACGGCTTGCCAATATGTATGCCGTAAATATTTAGCTTTTACGGCATGCCCAATACGTATCTCGTAGATATTCAACTTTTACAGCATGCCAAAAATATATGCCGTAAATACTTTGAGGATTTTAATTATTGCGGCACACATTTAATGCATGCCATAAATAGTTCGTTTTTAAGGCGTGCTTTATATGTATGCCATAGATGAATGTCGTAAAAAACTACTTCTGTTGTAGTGACCGTCAACCATCAGTAATGGACTTGTATCTTGTAACCTTGATAAAGAGACAGTTGCCCTTTGGATGGATCATTGGCTCGATTAGCCTTTGCATTAATGAAGTAATGCAAGAAAACTTGTGTCTATAAGCACTTCATCTTTATGAAGCAAAATATAATACAAGTTTTTTATGTTATAGCCCTATTTCCTAGTTAAGTCAACCATGTAAAACTAAATGTATTTAGTAGCTAGGGACTTAATGACCAAGTTCATCTGCTAGTTAGTGTAACATATCAAAAATGATTGATAAATAGTTGAGAGAATGGCGATATATGTATTTGGGACAAGTTTTCACTAGATGTAAAGAGGTTATTGTTCTTATGAATAGAGCGAAACTAGTGTGGGTTGCTGTTGTTGCAAGGCTTCAGTTGTCGTATTTAATTTATATTACTGATGAAACTAAGATCTGTTTTTAGAAGCATTATTTTTGCTTACATTTTCCTAGTCTGTCAAGTAATCGTCACAAAAAGCATCAAAAATTTGTACATGGTTTATGCAATCCACAACTCTGATGCTCTTTAACTCGTGATCCATGTGTAATAATTCTTTTTTTATGGATTAAGCAACGTGTTTATCTATCTTATTGGAAATGTGAGTATCTGCTGCTGCATTTTTTTCCTAGGAAATGAGAAAGAGACTAGTACTTTAACTATAGCCCTACACTAAAAAAGACTAATTAAACATTTGCTAAGCGAGCTAACCTGAAAGCATTTCTTTTATCTTAATTATCTAAGCCTTGTATATTATTTAAGCAGCCTCGCGTACATGTTCTCCTTCCCTTGCTCTATCAGGTATAATAAAGTCATTATTTTCCTATTTTTTAATCATTACACACATATATATCTGATCTTTTTAATAGCTGGAATTTCCAATTGCTGCAAAACTAATTATGCGGGGTTTTAGAAACCCTACTTTCCGGGTAAAAATTCAAGTGGACAATTGACCTCAATTTCATTTGTGTATTTAGATTTCGTATTATTAAAGTATGTGATGCAGCTTCAAAAAGCTACACAACAGAAAAGATACGTGGGTATAAACCAAACCACTTAGGGTATGCTTAATTACTTGTAAGCTGCTTATTTACCTGGCATGTTTACTTATAAGCTACTTATAGCTATCTTATTTCTTCAGTGAAGACATGCTTACGGCAAAATAGACATGCTATCGCTAAGTTTAAGCACCTTTTAAGCTTACCCTAACGTGATGGTGTAAGTCAATTTTTTTCACGATTGCCCTTTTAGTTAGAATATAAGTACAAGAATATTATTCATGGTACTTGTTAGGAAATTTGTAATTGGCAAATCTGTGACCAAGGACCAAAATGTAATAATTGTAAAGTCAAGGATTAAAATGTCATAATTGTAAGGTCAAGGACCAAAGTGTCAAATGTCCAATAGTTCAGGGACTTGAGTTGCAATTATCAAAGTGTTGAAGGCTAGGTCTAGGGTTGTGATGGATGCCTCGAAGTTGCAAACGGCGCGAGATTTCGCTAGAGTCACGCCATGATCTCGCTCGAGCCACGATTGCAGAACCACTGTCGCTAGAGCCTTGCCAGCAAGTCGCTCGAGCGAAGTGGACGTCGCTCGAGTCACGCTGGTCCCTCGCTCGAGCGACCTATTTATCTGGGCAACATTAAATTAAAAAGCTCGCGAATTTTTGACGCGCCACAAGACCATATGTTGAGCCCTATAAATACCATTCGTCACCTTCGAGTTGAAGATTGAGGAAATACACATTGAAGCCATATTATTGATTCTCTCTAAAATCCTTGGAGATCAAAATCCTCGAAAAGCATTTGTTGAAAAACTTTTCTTTAATCTTTCATATTCCTTGGAGATTAATCCTTTATATCTTTCACACCAAGGTTCAAAAAGCCAAACAATCTTCTAAACTTTTCAGATTAAAAATCCTTGGCTTTTCCAGAAAAACATCACACCCTGAAACACCAAAACACCACCTTCTCTAAATCCTATAAAACTTCCAGAAGATCCTCAGATTGAAGATCCGGGAAGAACTTGCTTGAAGAGTGGGAGTGCTTGACGATTCACGGGAAGTAGAAGTCACACAAGGCTGGGATGGTAGCACAGATCTGCTAGATCCAGGAGAGTCTTGTTCTCAAACAGTAAGGAGGTCAGAAAATTGAGGGGATCAATTGTTCTGACGTACTGTAAGTTACCTTCTACAAATAGTGGATCTCTACTGGCTTGTGCCTGGAGTTTTTACCCAGTTGGGGTTTCTCCGTCAACATTCGTTGTGTTCTTTTATTGCTTTAATTTATTTATTGTTACCGATAATTCAACATAGGTAATTAAGACATGTGAATGAATCTGGACAAACTTTAATTCTTGTGACTTGTTGCACGAATTAATTGATAAGTTTTTTTAATTCCGCATGAACACCTATTCACCCCCCTCTAGGTGTTAGTTGGGTCGAACGTTAGGTTTTTCAAGTGGTATCAGAGCTAAATCTCGAATCCTGACCCATAGCTGTCTAGATGAGTCAATCACTGTCTGTACCTCCGTTTTTCGACGGAAGTAATTATGCGTATTGGAAAGTTAGAATGCGTACATTCCTCAAATCATTAGATGAGCATGTGTGGATTAGTGTTCAAAATGGTTGGAAACCTCCCTCTAGTATCGTATCAGGAAACATTCATCTTACTGACATATCATTGTGGACTAAAGATGAGTTAGCTGCATGTAACTGGAATAGTAATGGAATTCATGCATTATTCATGGCTCTATCACCATAAGAGTTTAGGCGAGTCTCTATGTGCGAAACTGCTAAAGAGGTTTGGGACATTCTCGAAACAACACATGAGGGAACTAAAATAGTAAAAAACTCAAAACTGCAAATGCTAGCTTCTAGGTTTGAAGAAGTGAGAATGAAAGATGATGAAACATTTGATGAGTTTTACGCTAAGCTAAATGACATAGTTAACTCGAGTTTCAACCTAGGTGAGAGAATTCCCGAGACCAAGATAGTGAGAAAGGTACTTAGATCCCTATGTGGCGCCCCAAACTTAAGCTTCGAGGGCCACGAACTTTACATAAAAACTTTTGCTTTTGGTACATGTAAATATTCTTAAATAGGAATACTACATGTTAAAAACTTATTTTTATAAAACTTTATGGCCGATGAAAGTGCATGCCAACATGAAATTTAAACATTGTAAATACGGCCTCGGCACTGTCAAGTTTAGTTGAGGCAGCAACTTCGGCAGATTTTATAAAATTCATCCCAACTACGTTTCATATGAAATTTGTGGCATTAGAAAGATAATTTCAAGTAGTTTTCTAGGTTAAAGTATGAAAATTTTCCAAGATCATATGATATAGACGTTTTACTGAAAACAGTGAAGTATTTCACAGGAAGTTCAGATTGACCTTTGGACGTTAAAACCTTGATAAATCAGACCATAGATATCCAAATTGAGTGATTCCTTCGGCCATACTTAGAAAACTCAAAGGTTAAAACAGAAATATTTTTATAATTTCAAATGGACGTTTATAGAGTTAGAAACATCATTTTGAAATTGACTCCAGAAACTGTCTCGTTTCTGCCTTTTGTCACTTGTAAGGAAAATAAACTATAAAAACGTCTCTTAACATAACATGAAAGATATAATTACAAAATTTACTATTAATACCATAATACATCATTCCATGTTCATATTTTTACATAATACCATAAGAAAATAGATGTAAAAACTGCCAATCGAACAAAACACACAAAAGAAAACTTTCGGTACAAAACTTCGTTGTCCTTAATCCATCATCGC
>NC_036247.1:8124686-8203742 GCF_002742605.1 Olea europaea var. sylvestris | reverse complement strand
TGGTTTTTCATGCATAACTTAAGCATAAATATTACCATGAAAATCATAACTCTTAAGCATGGAAGGCATCTTACTGTAAAACTTGATGATCTTTGTTTGAAATGAATTGAAAGTGCTAAACTTTCTTCCTTCTTCTTTCTTTTCTAAATTTCGGTTTTTTTTGCTCTCTTTTTAAGTGTATAAGTGTTTTGTAAAATGAAGTAAATCTCTCTATGGCAATGGATATGGATATATATATATATCCATACATAAAGATAAGGATGAATGATTGATATATTTTTTTTTTCCTCCTTTTCCATCTCCACCGCCTCCCCCCTTTCTTCCCCTTTTTTTTTCTTTACTTGTACACATGTTTGGTCTATGATCCAAATGTATGGTGGTGATGGATAACAAGTGGGTTGGATTATAGGTAATTAGTAGCCTAAAAACCTATATTTGCAAAGGAAATCTCTAATCTTCCAACTAATATAATCCAACCCTCTATCTTTCATTATTAGCAAATGTATCCCAAATCTAAACTTATATCCAACTTACATATCCAAAAATTGTAGATCGTAAATTAATTTAATCATTTGGTCAATTGAAGTCCTAACAAAATAATCGACCACATTCAATTTCAATCTTGACTTAAGTTTCGACTAATTAATAATCACTTCATGTATACGTAACATTTAACACCTCATGCTTGTAGTCATTAGCTATCTCTAACATTAACCACTACAAAGATGGTGTCCCCTTTTCTTATGGCCAAAAATAGTATTGAAAGTTAAATCGCCATCTTAAAGAAATTTAAACTAGCATAAATTTTCGGAGTATTACACCCTACCTGAGAGATTTAGGCCTAAAGTCACTGCTATTGAGGAAAGTAAGGACCTAGATGAAGTTAAGATCGAAGAATTGGTAGGATCCTTGCAAACCTATGTACTTACTCTCTCACAACACAAGAAAGGAAAATCCATAGCCCTAAAATCCAATAAAGAAGGTGAATTGCCTGACACTGAGTCACTTAGGGATGAGAAAATTGCATACTTTGTCAAGAAATTCCAAAAAGTCCTCAACAATAGGAGAAAGCCTCAAGATAGAAAGAATGGAGCCCCTAGCAGATTCACAAAAGATAAAATTGAGAAAGATAACAATAAGGGGTCTAGTGAGAAGCCACGTTTGGTTAGATGCCATGAGTGTCAAGGAATAGGTCACTATAGGAATGAATGTCCGAGCTATAAGAAAAATCAAAAAAAAGGGAAAGGTAAGGCCTTAGTTGTCTCACTTACTGATAATGAATCTAAGACCAGTGATAGGCAGGAATCCTCCAGTAGTGATGATGAAGGAAATTATATGGCATTTGTGGCTACTGTTAAGAGTGAGTCTGATAAGGAAAGTGATAAGGTTGAGGAAGAGCAATCAAATGATAATTCTGTTAATGAGAATGAGGATGAGGATGACATAGACCTACAAGAAGCATATCAACAACTGTTTAAAGAAAGTCTTAAAATAAAGAAGGTCAATAAATCCCTACTTAAAAAGCTTGACGAACTTGAAAGGGAAAAAGAGAAACTGGGTGGTAAGCTTCAGGAGTCACTTAAGAGCGGTAGTGAGTTGAAGTGTGTCAATGAGAAATTGGAAGACAAGGTTAAGAGTTTGACTAGTGAATTGGAAAAATCTAATGCCCATCTTCAGACATTCATTAGTGGAACTAAGAAATTAGATAACCTATTGGGAATGAATAAGCCAGTGGGAGACAAGAGAGGTCTAGGATATGTTGAGGGTAATACAACTATTGCTGGACCATCTAAGACTGTCTTCGTGGTTGCCTCTAAGCCTAATACGGTTAGGAGTCCATAAGGGTAAGAGCATTCCTAGGGAACAAAGTCATCAATCACGTAGGAACATTAGGACCAGGTACCCTCAGACACGTACTTTTGAGCCTAGGTTTATTCCCACCTGCCACCATTGTGGTGCTCTAGGACACACTAGGCCTAGATGTTACAAGTTAGGCAATGAGCGTAGAAGTCAAAACATTCCTAGTCAGGTTAGCTTTCTGTCTAATCAGGTTAGTCATCTGACTGAGACGCTTACTAAGCTAACTAAGAGTAACTTGTCGCCTAAAAGGATTTGGGTCAAAAAGGGTGATTTAGATAGACTATCAGGTCAAGAGAAATGCCTTGTTGCTAATGTTGCATTAAAAGCTCAAAATTCTAATATGTGGTACCTGGATAGTGCATGTTCTAGGCATATGTATGGTAATAAATCTTTGTTTTACTACTCTTGATGAATGTAATGGTGGTATGGTTACTTTTGGAGATGGGGGCTCTGCACCTATTCTCGGCAAAGGTACCGTACAAATGCTTGGTTTGCCTGTGATTTCTAATGTGCTATATGTGGAAGGTTTAAAATCAAATTTGCTAAGCATCAGTCAAATCTGTGATGATGATTTTGAGGTTAGTTTTGTACAGAAGAGATGTACCATATATGATTCATCCGGTGGGGTAATCCTTGAAGGGGTTAGAACATCCGACAATTGTTATGGGGTATTACCTAATTCTAACTATGTGTGTAGGAGCGCTAAAATTGATGTAAGTGAGCTCTGGCATAAAAGATTAGGTCATTTGAATTACAAGAGTCTTGAACAATTGTCTAAGAAAGAATTGGTAGATGGCCTACTTAAGTTAGGACCTAGCAAAAATGCTGTCTGTGGACCATGTCAACTAGGTAAACAACTTAAGGGGAGCCATAAGAAGACCACTAAAATTCTGACCAAAAGACCACTGGAATTGATTCACATGGATTTAATGGGACCCTCTAGGACCGAGAGTTTAGGTGGTAAGCGCTACATCCTTGTCGTTGTAGATGACTTTTCGAGGTTTACTTGGATAGAGTTGCTTAGGGAAAAATCTGATGCTTGTGACCTTATTAAGTCTCTGTGTAAACGGCTTAGCAATGAACTGAATCTCAAAGTGTCTAGGATGCGTAGTGACCATGGAAAAGAATTTGAGAACTTCAACCTTGAGAGTTTTTGTATGGATGAAGGGATAATGCAGGAGTTCTCTTCCCCTATCACTCCGCAACAAAATGGGGTGGTTGAAAGGAAGAATCGTGTCCTTCAGGATATGGCTAGAGCCATGCTTCATGGCAAGGAATTAGCCCTACACTTTTGGGGAGAAGCTATTAACACTGCATGCCACATAGTTAATAGAGTCTACCTTAGACCCAAGACTGATCAGACACCCTATGAAATTCTTAAGGGTAAAAAGCCTACTGTTAAGTATATTCGAATATTTGGGAGTAAGTGCTACATTTTGCGGGATAGAGAGAGCTTGGGTAAGTTGGAATCAAAAAGTGATGAAGGGATCTTCCTGGGGTACTCGAGGAATAGCCGTGCATTTAGAGTGTATAACTCACGTACCCGTATGGTGATGGAGTCTATAAATGTTGTGATAGATGATGGTGTGAGTGAGGGGGAGAGTACTAAAAATTGTGATAAAGATGGTGATCGTTTGGTTTCCAGTGATCCTACTGAACTACCTGTGCCTGAAACATCTGAAAAGGAAACACTTCTAGATAAACATTCTAAGGAACCATCAACTAGGGTTAAATCTAACCATCCTAAGGATAATATCATTGGGGATCTAGATGAAGGGATGAGACTTCGTAGGAGAGTATTGAATAATCTAGCATACACTAGCTATTTGTCTCAAGTTGAGCCTAAGAAAGTTGAAGAGGCTCTTAGTGATGAGTGTTGGGTAAATGCAATGCATGAGGAGCTAAATCAATTTGCTAGGAATAATGTGTGGATATTAGTTCCCAGACCAAAAAATTGCAATGTGATCGGTACCAAGTGGATCTTTAAGAACAAGACAGATGACCAGGGTACTATTACTAGGAATAAGGCAAGATTAGTTGCTCAGGGGTATACTCAGGTTGAGGGGATTGATTTTGATGAGACTTTTGCCCCTGTTGCACGACTTGAGTCGATTAGGATTCTGCTGGCTGTTGCATGTACCTTAGGGTTCAAGTTGCATCAAATGGATGTTAAAAGTGCCTTCTTGAATGAACTTCTTCAAGAAGAAGTTATGTGGAACAACCTAAGGGGGAGTTTGTTAGGAAATTTGTAATTGGCAAATCTGTGACCAAGGACCAAAATGTAATAATTGTAAAGTCAAGGATTAAAATGTCATAATTGTAAGGTCAAGGACCAAAGTGTCAAATGTCCAATAGTTTAGGGACTTGAGTTGCAATTAATCAAAGTGTTGAAGGATAGGTCTAGGGTTGTGATGGATGCCTCGAAGTTGTAAACGGCGCGAGATTTCGCTAGAGTCACGCTGGTCCCTCGCTCGAGCGACCTATTTATCTGGGCAACATTAAATTTAAAAGCTCGCGAATTTTTGACTCGCCACAAGACCATATGTTGAGCCCTATAAATACCATTCGTCTCCTTCGAGTTGAAGATTGAGGAAATACACATTGAAGCCATATTATTGATTCTCTCTAAAATCCTTGGAGATCAAAATCCTCGAAAAGCGTTTGTTGAAAAACTTTTCTTTAATCTTTCATATTTCTTGGAGATTAATCCTTTATATCTTTCACACCAAGGTTCAAAAAGCCAAACAATCTTCTAAACTTTTCAGATTAAAAATCCTTGGCTTTTGCAGAAAAACATCACACCCTGAAACACCAAAACACCACCTTCTCTAAATCCTATAAAACTTCCAGAAGATCCTCAGATTGAAGATCCGGGAAGAACTTGCTTGAAGAGTAGGAGTGCTTGACGATTCACGGGAAGTAGAAGTCACACAAGGCTGGGATGGTAGCACAGATCTGCTAGATCCAGGAGAGTCTTGTTCTCAAACAGTAAGGAGGTCAAAAAATTGAGGGGATCAATTATTCTAACGTACTGTAAGTTACCTTCTACAAATAGTGGATCTCTACTGGCTTGTGCCTGGAGTTTTTACCCAGTTGGGGTTTCTCCGTCAACATTCGTTGTGTTCTTTTATTGCTTTAATTTATTTATTGTTACCGGTAATTCAACATAGGTAATTAAGGCATGTGAATGAATCTGGACAAACTTTAATTCTTGTGACTTGTTGCACGAATTAATTGATAAGTTTTTTTAATTCCGCATAAACACCTATTCACCCCCCCTCTAGGTGTTAGTTGGGTCGAACGTTAGGTTTTTCAGTACTAGCAAGAACGATTAAGTTAATTTGCAAGGAGACGACAACCCTTTGGATAGATCATTTGTCCGATTAGCTGTTGCATTAATAAACAAATGCAAGAAAACTTGTGTCTATATGCACTTATATTTCTTCTACATGTACATAATAGGCTTACATAATGATTTACATACGGAGGATGTGGTGAAATATGATTGAATTAAAATTTCTTCAACCAAATTAAAAAATAAAAAAATCTCTTTCTTTTTAACACATCATCTGTATATAAACTATTATATAACTACTTATCTCATCATCTATAAAGCAAAAATATATGCCCCAATTGGTCCCCTTTTTTGAAACTTATTTTATCTCAAAGTAATTTTCAATCACACGTTTGATGGGATCCAAAACTTTTAGGAAAAATTGTAGCCGAGATACCAAACCTTTCGTTTATTAGCAGACTTTTCCCAAACCTTTAGTTTGTACCACTGGAGGTACCAAACCTTTCAAAAATCAGCACCCGAAGTCCAAATGGATGGAAACCGTTCGTTTGACCGTTAGTTGACCAATAAAATTAAACATTGACCAATTTTTGACTAATTGGAAAGGGTAAAAAAGTAAAAGTACTTAACCCTATAATAAAATAATTAAAATAAATAACTAAAACCAAAAAAATACTATTCATCTCCTTCTTCCCCCACCCTACCCCCACCCCATCCCGAATTTAATTAGAGGGAAGATGAGTGTTTTGCAATATAAAGAAGGCGTGAGTTCTAATGATCTTCAGATATGGAACAATGCCGCATTTGATAATAGAGATCTTAAAGAAATTTCAGGGAATAAGCCTTCATTGAGTCCTATAAAGCCCATGTTGTTGAATTCGACAGAGTCGATCATCTCGGATTCTTCGAGCAAAGAGAATGAGGGTCCTCTATTTGAGAACCCAATTTCTTCTGTTTCTTCTTCTCTCAGATCTGTTGTGACACCCTTCAAGCCGGTTAATGTGAATGGAGCTTCGGAGAATTTGAAAACTAGAGGAATTTCAAAACAGGCTTTTGAAGAGAAGGTGGATTTGAAGAGTTTCGATGAGGAAATTGAGGAGATTGAGATGGAAATTAAAAGATTGACTTCAAGATTAGAGGCTCTGAAACTGGAAAAGGCTGATAGTATGGTTTGGATGGGGTGGAAGTAGCGTGGGGGGTTGGGAGTAGGGTGAAGAAGGAGATGAATAGTATTTTTTTTTGTTTTAGTTATTTCTTTTAATTGTTTTATTATAGGGTTAAGTACTTTTACTTTTTTACCCTTTCCAATTAATCAAAAATTGGTCAATGTTTAATTGTATTGGTCAACTAACGGTCAAACGGACGGTTTCCATCCATTTGGACTTCGGGTGCTGATTTTTGAAAGGTTTGGTACCTCCAGTGGCACAAACTAAAGGTTTGGGCAAAGTCTGCTAATAAACGAAATGTTTGGTATCTCGGCTGCAATTTTCCCAAACTTTTATTAAATTTTCAATTACACATCATCAATTTTTATCAAAATCTACTAAAAATCTAATTTTTAACTAAACCAAATACGTAGGAGTTTTTATGCTATAGCACTATTACATACTTAAGACAACCATATAAAACTAATTAATCTACATAGTTAGTAGTAGGCTCTTAATGACCAAGTTCATCTACTAGTTGATGTAACACATCAATAACAAGTATTATGCTATTTGTACAAAGTGTATTTACAAATTTGGTTGACAAAATAAGTGTTGGCAAAATTTAGGCCATTTATTTCCAATGATTTAAAATTTTGTTTTTTAAATAATTGGTGTAGATATTGCTTTGTCAACCAACTTTGTACATATAGCATAACTCCAATAACAATTGGTGATAAATTGAGGGAAGGCCATATATGTATTCAGGACATGTTAGCTGTATACCTAAAGAGATTCTTGTACATATTAAGGGTTCTGCAATCTCAATGAAGCATTTTTGAATATGAAGGGATAGAGCAAAACCTAGTGCAGTTATCAATGGTTGCAATGCTTTAGTTGTTTTCGATATTCTTCTAGTAAATCTAATATGAAACCGAACAAAGCGATGGGAGTAAAATGTTGTCAACCTTAAATTTATTATAAACCATGTTTGATCAAGTGTTGTAACTAATTCGTGTTACTGATGCTATGATCGGTTTCTAAAATTAAAGTCCACACTTAATGTTTACTTTCATTTTTCCATCAGTAGAGCAATCATCATATGAAGCATCAAAAGATTAGGTTTTATGTGCTGTGCAGTTCTCGTCTATAAGATATCTTCTTTGACTCGTGATTGACCTAAAATAAGTCACTTTTTATGGCTTGAGTCCACGTGTTGATTTATGTTAGATACTTTTTTTCTAGAAAATGAGAGAAACTACTACTTAAACTACGGTGCATGCCACACCACAAAAGATTAATTAGAGATTTTCCAAGGGAGCTAACTCGAAAGCACTTCTTCCATCTTAATTATCTAAGCCTTATATATCATTTAAGCAGATTCACTTACATGTTCTCATTCCCTTGCTCTATTAGGTACTTCTATTCCTATTTTCTTAATCATTACATATATTCCTGATCTTCTTTAGAGTTGGAATTTTCTGCAATTAGGTAGGGGTTGTACAAACAAACCCCACTTTCGGGTAAAAGTTCTAGTGGACACTTACTTAAACCTCAATTTTAGTTGGGTATTTAGAGGGTATAGACCAAACCACTTATGAAGGCATGCTTACTTATAAGCTGCTTTTTATCATCTTACTTCAGCAGTAAAGACATGCTTGTGTCATAAGCCAAGAAGCAATGTCTATAATAGCTAGACATAATAGCAAGTTTAAGCTTAAGCACTTTTTAAGCTTAGCATAAATGGTGGAGTAAGTTGATTTCTTTTTGTTAGAATGAAAATATAATAAACTCTTATTTATGATACTAGCAAAAACAATTTATTAATGTGCATAAGCCAATTCTACATCTAATGCGCGGACTTCTAGGTCTAATACACTTAGATGTCTACAAGAATTCCACATACACAAATTCAAAGCTTTTTTTTTTTTTTTTTTTCAAGACTCAAGTAATAGCTAAAATACTATCTATCTTCTGATTAATCAATACAAATTAATTTGCCAAAGAAGTAATCTTCATACATGAAAGAACAGAATATCTTAACTGTGAAACAAAATTAACAAAACTATTCATCCAATCATGATATATTCTGTATACCAGCTATAGATCTTGATTTACAGCATTCACCGTGTCATGGAAACACAACAAGAAACAAATTTTTCTTCTTACTGATAAATTTGGGGTTTGAACCACTTTTTTTCTGACCATGTTTAGCAACAAGAGTTACCGGTCATGGCGACCAAACACCGAAGACATAGGTGAGTACTGGCTCGGAACTGTATTCGATCTCTGCAAAAACATGCTCGAAAATTGAAACATTGAGTTTAGTACGGAAACCAAGTCCACGAGCACGAACGAAAACTCGTTATATATGTTGATGCTCTTCCTCAACATTACATGTATCAATACACATAATCCATCCTCAAATCTTGACATTTTATTTGGTTCTTCTTCTCTTTTGCATCACAAGACTTTGGGATCTTCAATTATTTGACCTTAATCATACTTGAAATATTTCTACACTTGCATTATTATACAACCATAAAATGGAACAGTAGATCAAGGGAATTTAATTCGATGCTGCACTTACTGAAATACCCTTTGCTTTCTTTGCACTTCTTGCAATAACAATTGAGTTCACCAAATCTTAGCCTATGTTTTTCCTTTTTTAAATTAAACCACAACGAATAAAGAGTGTTTATTAATACAGATATACAAAAAAAACAAAAAACAAAAAAAAAGGTATTTTACGAGATCTAAAGGATAAGATAAACTTGTAATAAATATATATTTCGTGTGCCCGTTTCATACTTTACCTCATCGAAGGGATTTAAGCAGGTTAAAGTGTGAAGTACTCCAGGCTTCATCACTAAAAACTTTGTTTCAATGAACTGTAATTCTCCATTAGCTGTAGAAGGAGAAAAGTGCTGGGTGGACATGTGGGGGCAATTTAGTCATAACGGAAATTGGTCAGAACAGAGATGGTGTAGAAACTATCGAATGAGGACATTATGTAGTCATCCTTAGGTGGGCTACGCATTAGTAACCGTCCGTGCTCCAAATTTGGTCGATTTAGCATGAAATATGTCGACATGAGCTTTAATTGTCGGAAATAATTGCAGCATTGGTCCCAAACTTATTGATGAATTGCAATATCATCCTTAACCTTTTTTTCACAGCACAATCCAAAGTCCAAACCTACATGTTTGGTAAAACATCAGTCTTTAGTGACAGATTCTGTTAAGTTTCGGCCATTAATTGCACATACTCATTTATATATCTGCAAAATTCTAATTCACATAACAGATATTTTCAAGCAAATATTCAAAATGCACATACAGATACGGTTCTAAAGCTGTGCGACCGCATGGGACCCCATATATATTAGGGCATCATACACATGCAATGTGTTATATATATAATTTTATTTATTTAGTCCTTGTATCAGTAGCTTAAATAGTTAATAAAAATTAAAATTAAAATCACAAGTTTGATTTTGTTAGAGCCCCATTTTTGGAAAAAAAAAATACATTTTTAAACATTATGTTGATGGAAAATATGTTGTTAAAAAATAAGGAAAAATTTTGAATTTGCTTGTAATATTATTTTATTGAAAAATATGTAATTGAAATATGGTCAAAATATTATTCAAAAATGCTCCTTTTTTTCAAAAAATGGGGCTCAAGAGGGCTTAATTTTAAATGTACATTTCATCGAATCGACGCTTTTTAACAACACATTTCATCAACAAAAATTATAAATGTGTTCAACAAATATTATGTGTCTTAAATTGAATATCTAAGCGATTCCAGTACTCCTTAAATCGACCACACCGGTCTAGTACTCGTCATTTTTATGGTTCTTTGATTATGCATTCCAAATTTGACTGGATTGGTCCCCGATGGAATCGTTTTGATAACAATACCAAGTAGTCCAGCACGGTCCGTAAGAAGTGTTGAGATTGTTATATGGGCTTTCATCCCATGAGGAGATAAGTGGCCCAAATTCTTTATATATTGTATTTTAGTTCACATTATACATACATATAGTGAAAAACATGGCTGCATATCAATATATAGAATTGAGACCGCTAGATGTAAAAGTGTGGCTACAAAATAAAAGAAAACAACAAGGTTGCAAAGCTGGAGAGAAAGAAAAGGAAAAAAAAGGGTTTTTCTTTCAATCTTTGGGTATGGATTTCACACAAGTATTTCTCTATACAATACAAATTGAGAATTTCTACTAAGTGGTATAATTTGGGTACTCTAGAGGTGTAGTATTCAAAGTGTGTATCTCACAAATTTTATCAAGTTGTTGGTTTGTGAAGAGATTATTTGTTATATTAGAGATTGATTATTGTGCATTCCCAACTTGTTGGGAACTCAAGTTTTGGGCATAATTTTGAGTATTGTAAACTCTATTTTATTATAGTGCATTGGGCTGGAGCTTCCTATAGTTTTTCCCCTACATTGAAGGTTTTTTTCCGAGTAAATTTGGTTTGTTATTTCTTTATTGCTTTTTTGGTATTTAATTAGTCTTTTTGCTCAGATCGTGATTTATTCTCATAATAATTGAATTGCCAACAAGGATGGCTAATTAACAACGTAGTTTGAGATTGAAGATGGTATGCCTGGGCCAAAATTCAAGTGAAATACCTATCTTTTACATCCTACTTCTCAAGACCATTCCAAGCTACTAATCAACTAATTTTTTGAGCTTATTCTATCCAACTTCGATTGCGGCTACTGGCTACATCATTGATTGACCATGAGAATGGGATCGACCATTTGCCCAAAATCTTAATAATTTTCACATGTTCTTACAATCTCACAAAATTGATAGGAGATGCTCAACAGTTTTAGATTATTTTGTAACAACCATATATGGCTATGAATTATTATAAAAAAAATACTTATCACGAAATTAATTAATTAAACTTGTTTACCAAATGTTCACTATTGCCGCTCAAAAATGACACGAACAGATGCCGAGCCCACTGGCATCCATGCATGTAAATTTCGATGTCTTTTGATCATTAATTTGATCAGACAGTGTAATGGACGCAGGAGATACTCCTTCGACACGAGACTAAACAGTTTAGGCACCAATCACCCTAGTGGATTCGAAACGTGACGTGCGCCGATGATAGATGCTAACTAGATGTCAAATCTATCACCAAAACTGACTATGAGTTATTTCAAAAAAATGCAACAAAATTAAATGCTTATGTAAAATATAATACGATAGGCCCAAATTATTTACTTTGTGTTTCATCAAAATGAGTTATAACACTCAACATGTCGTGTGGCTCTCATTCCAAAATCATTAGGCTCTTCCAGCTAAAAAAAATCAATTTCCACCTGTAGGAAAATTACAGGAAAATATATAGGTTGATAGCTCAGTAAGTAGAGAAGTTCGAAAATAATTATACTTTTTCATTTTTACATTTTTATCGAAAATCGAGTTCATATCATTGAATAGTTCGCAAAATAACATCATATAATTATAACCAAAACGTAAGACATTCACATAATATCGTAAAATATCATCTCAAGTCATGATATAAACATAAGTTGGTAATCATGCTATAATCTCATCACATCAAATGTACTGAAAAATTCACTAAAAATGTATCATCTGACTAAAATCTGTAATATGCCCTTCGGGCTAAGAACATTTGCCACAGGCTTTGGCCCCTTCGTAAACGAAAGCCGGTCTCAAGACCTCTGATAATCAATTCTAGAATACGATCAAGGCCCCTTAGTGAACTATATATACACGGTCAAGACCCCTTCATCTCCGGTCCAAGACCCCTCAGTATAGTATAGAATACAGCCAAAGCCCCTCTGTGAACTAGAAGAAGTACATAATCACGGGTACTTTTCTGATCGATCTCAATATCACATCTCGTATACCAAGTCACAAATGTACAATAAATAATCCTTGAAATTTCACATGAATCATAATGAAAGAGATTTCTGTAGTAATCATAAAATCGAACACATAATTGCACATACTTTGATAATATACTTAATTTATAAATATTTTAAAAATATTTATATTTTTCCACTCACAATACTATGTTCGCAAAATCAACCCGGTTAATAAGCTGTTCTGATGTCAGTATCGTCGCCTGAAATACGATATAATTTTTAAATAAATAATTAATTATTTTAGATAATCTCAATAATTAAATAGGCGATATCCAAACTTAATTATTTCACTTTTAAGCGATTTCTAAAGTCTATTTAATCATTAAAACTAGTTTTTCTTTCATTTTACTCAATTTCATAGTTTATTATACTTAATCCCTTCAATAAAATTAAATTTAATCTAACAATCTAACAACTATAAAATCAAATATAAATTAACAATGAGTAACCTTTTACTTACCTTTCAAAATTGAGGAATTCAAGTCTATCAATGTAGACCACTTATCCAAAAGTTCAAGACGAGAAGGATCAAATTTGGGCCAAGAAAAATGCAACTTTCCTTTTTTTTTTTTTTTTTGCCTTCCTCTTCTCCTTTTTTTTTCTTTCTTTCTTTTTCTCCTCTTCCTTCTCTCTTTCTCTCCATTCTCTCTCTCTCTCTCTCTCTTTCCTTTTTAAAGTATAGCATGATATGTTTGACTCTCTTTTATATATATATACATATTTTATATTTAAGGTATTACACAAGCACGATTACAACTTTTTGCAAGTAAATGACAAAAGAGAGTAGAAAGGTACACGATCAAATGGCAAGAAATGTATGGACTTGTATTTATTTTTCCCTTCAAAATGTGTCCAAAATTAGTATACAGGTTTCTTGTTCTTTTTCTTGGGTTTTCTCCTCTTTTTCTCTATATGTATTATTTTTATTGTTCCACACATCTCTCTTTTTCTTCTATAAGGAGAAGGTATTTATAGAGTTTGGGGAACATGTGATGGCTGTTCGATCCGAACCACATGCCCCTACTTCTTTCTTCTATACATCACATCTTTCTTACACATGCATTTCTTACATTGGCAAAGAGTCAACTGCCCTATATTTTTAGGCTGGGATTCCCTGTGGGAATGCGGAAGCGGAATTATTCAGAAATTAAAATTTTCTTTAATTCAATAAGTAAGATCGTCTAGATGGTCACGTGTATGTTATAACAAAATTAAAGAATTCGAATTTTTTTACCTAAATTCAATTATCAACCTTAAATTAACTCTGATCCACGAACTTCCGTATCCTTTTATTGCAAGAATCTTGGTGCTTCAAACCTTCAAGCCTTCTATGGTATTCTCCAATGAAAAGACTACACCGGCATATGGGCACCTTCTTTCAATTAATCCAAAAACTAATTATTTAATTTTCGACAAAAAGAAAATAATATATTTTCTATTTTTCTCTATACAAATTTGAATCTTATGGAATTATAATTGTTGTAGTATTTTTCTATCCATCTAGTCTCTATTTATAGAGAAAAAGATGATAGAATTCTAGTACAATTATAATTTCACATTCAAACAAGAGTTCTAATTAGTTTACATATAATTGCATGTGTAGTCCTAGAACTTCAATTACAATTACAATTAAGTTTATAACTTTCATAGTAATTACAACCAACTACAAAACTTTATTGTAATTACAATTAAACCCAAAACTATTATAATTACCATAATTAAGTTCCAATACTTTATGGAGCTACCACAGAGATCTGATCGGACATATATTTTTCAAGCTCCAATAATTAGATCCTGTCTAGTCGACCCTAGACCACCCAATCTAATTATTAGTCTTTACTTTTTTCACAAAAGGCAAAAGATTGAACCCTTGGAATATATACGATCACAGAAGCCAATAAATCTGTAATACTTTTCTTTGACTTATCGTATATGTATTTTATCCCCGTCCGATATCCAATAATTAGGTACAAGCATAAATGATCGTTTTGCCCCTCTAATTATTCTCACTAGCTTAAGTTTCATATTCTTCAACAGTCCTGTAAACAAATCTCAGATGTTGAAGTTTAGCTGTCGCTAAACACTGAGCTCAAATTTTAACCATTCGACAGAAGATACTTAAGTAATCACTCTATCCATTTTTCAGGGTGACGATTCCCGACACGAATTCATGTTCTCTACTCCACTCATTTCCAAGTTCCCAACTCATCAAGATATTTGATCAATCAAATTGATCTCACCTATTGATGAATTAAAGAACTATTAAAATCACAAAAAGATATACATAATCCTATCAAGGGATTCAGATGAAATACATAGTGGTCAACTGGAATTTAATTCTCCGCACGGCATGCTATAGAATTAAATTTGACACTTGATCCGTTTAATACACTCCAAGTGTACTAGTGTCACCTTTAACTATTTTGTGATAAGGACAAATCACAACCCTGAATAGTGAATTGGTCAACACTACAACCTTCCAATATAAGGTGTCAATCCTTATACAATGGTTGTGAACAAATTATTTATGATCAAAATATAAGTGGTGTCACAATGTACTTCTCAACGCAAGTATCCAACTCATATTATCACAAGTGATCACACGCACTTTATTTCGCATACTCAATAATAAATAAATGCAATGAATAAAATAAACATAGTTTTATTCAATATAAAAAATTATTATTGTTATTTTTACATCAGTAAAATTATATTATATGGGCACACAACCCAACAAATCTCCCACTTTTCCTAGAGTATATGTGTCATGTCCTGTAACCCCATACTTTGTACATGTCCATTAAAAACCTTAGCCGATAGGCTCTTTGTAAATGGATCTGCGAGGTTTTCCCCAATAGCAATTTTACTAATAATCACATCTCCTCTATTAACTACCTCTCTCAAGAGATGATATTTCTATTAAATATGTTTACCCCTTTGATGACTCCTTGGTTCTTTAGCATTTGTCACTGCCCCATTGCTATCACAGTATAGTGTCAGGGGCTGTGCAGATGCAGGTACCACCTCGATATCCATTAGGAATTTTTTGAGCCACATCGCTTCTTTAGCGGCTTCACAAGCTGCCACATACTCAGCCTCTATGGTGGAATCAACAATATATGATTGTTTGATACTTCTCCAAATAATGGCCCCACCACCAAGTGTAAACAGTGATCTTGATGTAGACTTGCGAGAGTCCTTTTCAGCCTGGAACTCTGAATCTGTATAACCCACTGGAACAAGATCTGGTGATGAGTAAACTAGCATGTGATTCTTTGTCTTTCGAAGGTACTTCAGGATATGCTTTACAGCCACCTAGTGTTCCGGTCCAGGGTTAGATTGATATTGATTCACCATACCAATAGCATAACAAATGTCAGGTCTAGTGCACAGCATAGCATACATGAGACTACCAACTGCCGATGGATAAGGTATCCTACTCATACATTCTACCTCTTCAGGAGTCTTAGGGGACTGATCCTCAAAGAGTTGGATTACATGCCTGAAAGGTAAATTACCTTTCTTGGAATCTTGCATGGCAAATCTGACAAGTATCTTATCAATGTATAAAGCTTGGGATAGAGCTATCTGCTTGTTATTTCGATCTCTTAAGATCTGAATATCGAGAACATGGCTAGCTTCTCCTAAGTTCTTCATATGAAATTGTTGGGCTAACCACGCTTTCGTAGACGATAATGCTCCAACATCATTTCCAATGAGTAGAATATCATCCACATATAGCACGAGAAAAATTACAATTTTCTCCTGTATCTTCTTCTAGACACAGGGTTCTTCAAAGTTCTTATCAAAATCATATGTCTTAATCACTTTATCGAATCTCCTATTCGAAGATCTTGATGCTTGCTTCAACCCATAAATGAACCGCTGAAGCTTGCAAACTTTGTCTTCATACCATTTTCTATGAATCCATCTAGTTGCACCATATAGATACATTCCTGAAGATGGCCATTCAAAAAGGCTATCTTGACATCCATTTGTCACACCTCATAATCAAAATGAGCTGCAACGGATAAAAGAATCCGGATAGACTTAAGCATAGCCACAGGCAAAAAGGTCTCCTTGTAATCGATGCTTTCTCACTGGGTGAAACCCTTAGCCACTAGCGTTACTTTGAAAGTTTCCACTTTCCCGTCTACTCCCCTCTTTCTCTTATTGACCCATTTGCACCGATGGGTTTATCCCTTCTGGTGCATGTACAAGTTCCCAGACCTGATTGAAATGCATAGATTCCATTTTAGCATTCATAGCTTGTTACCATAATCTGCATCTACATCATTCATGGCCTCCTTATATGAAGTCGAGTCATCAACTTATGTTGTGGAGATCGCCTGATTGGACTCTCCAACTAACAAGTACCTAGAAGATGGTCTGTTAACCCTCTGACTTTGTCTAAGGGGCAGTGAATCCTGGACTGTGGCACTGTTTGGAATTGTAACATTTGTATCAATGTTGGTATTACCATTAGGTGGTTCCATTACCTCCTCAGTACCTTCAACGTTTACTTGATCCATGGGATTGGATGACTCATCTCTCCCACTCAAAATACATTGTTTAGGTATATCTGACACCAAAGGTTGTCTGTCATGAGATTGTGTTTCAGGAATTGATGTGGTGGAATTGTTCCCACTCATTTCTTCCAACACGACCTTGCTTTAGGATTGACGTTCATTAATATACTTATCCTCTAGGAAAGTGGCATTTGTGCTAACAAAGAATTTTCTATCTGGAGGACTATAAAAATAATATCCCTTAGTACTTTTAGGGTATCCCACAAACAAGCATATCTCTGATCTAGACGCCAACTTCTCTGCCTTCCCTTTCAACACATGAGCCGGACATCCCCAAATTCAAATATGACGTAAGCTAGGCTTGCGCCCATTCCATAATTCCAGGGGGGTCTAGGGAACTGACTTAGAATGAACTAAGTTAAGAACATATGCTACTGTTTCTAGTGCATATCCCAAAAATGAGGTAGGTAGAGTTGCAAAACTCATCATTGACCTAACCATGTCTAACAATGTCCTATTTCTTCTTTCTGAAATGCCATTCTATTAGGGTGTAGTCCCTGATTTCTCCCGAGAGATATTCGCCACCTCGATCTGATCGAAGTGTCTTAATACTCTTACCCAAATGTTTCTCGGCCTCAGCCCGTTACTCTTTGAATTTTTCTAAAGCATCTAACTTTCGAGTCATTAAGTAGATGTATTCAAATCTAGAGTAATCATCGGTAAAGTGATAAAATACTCATAACCTCCTCTCGCAGGTGTATTCATGGGTTCACACACACTAGAATGAATTAGTTCTAATACTTCTTGGCTCTATGTCTTTTGCTAGAAAGGATCTCTTGGTTATTTTACCCTTCAAACAAGAATCACAAACTGACAATGGTTCGACCTTAAGTGTGTTAAGTGGACCATCTCTAGCCAATCTTTGTATCCTGTTAAGGTTAATATGTCCAAATCTAAGATGCCATAAATAAGTATCACTAGTATGGTTAGACATTCGTTCATGGTTTGCAGAAGTAACATTTATTTCATTTGTGGCACAATTTAAAATATAAAGACCATTCACCAAACATCCAGCACAAATATGAACTTTATTCTTTAGAATATAAAGTGCATCATGAGTAGAGTTTACAGAATAATCTTGTACTATTAAACAAGAAACAGAAATCAAATTTCGCTTCATCCGCGGGACATAATAACAATTTTTAAGAATTAAATGCCTACCACTATTGAAATAAAAGTAAACTATTCCTACCGCTCTTGCTGAAACTATAGCTCCTGTGCCGACAATAATTTTAAACTGGCCCTCACTGAGTCTTCTACTCTTCTGAAGCACCTGCATAGACATGCATGTATGATTAGTGGCTCCAGAGTCTACAACCCAGGAATTAGTAGAATCAACCACCGAACATGACTCAGCAATAAAAAACTCACCAACACCCAACTTTTTAGCTAGTGCATCAGGGCAGTCTTTCTTCCAATGTCCTTTGCGACCACAGTGGAAACACTTGCCTTTCAGCATTCCATCTGATTTAGGCTTTTTGTTGCTTCATGGCTTCTTGTTAGACTTCTTCCTCTTCTTTCCAATTCCACATTTTGGCTTGGAGCTAGAGGAGCTAGCAATTGCCGCATGAGCATGGCAAGCCTTACTCTTGAGACCACTTTCCATATGTTGCAACTCATTCATCAACTCAATTAATTGCATATTCATCTTGTGCAAGTGATAGTCCACAGTAAACTGTGAAAACATATCCGATATAGAATTCAATACCATATCAACTTGAGTTTCCTGACCAATAGTTGCACCCAGATTCTTTGCCACGTTGAAGTGTGCAATCATAGTCAACATATGATCCTTCACATGCATTCCAAGCTTCATGGGGATATTCTGTAAGGTACGAATGGCCTCAAAGTGAGCCCTCTTACTTTGATGTCCAAACATGCCCTTCAGGCTTTCTAGTAGTCATAAGAGGTCTCCTGACTTCAAGCTTTTGCTGTAACACATTTGACATGGATGCCAAAATATAGCAGCGAGACATCTTGCAGCAGCGATCCACTTATCATACGTAGCCCTCTTAGACTTGCCTGTAGTCTCAATAGGTTCCTCGAGACATTCCTCTTGAGCACAAAATCAAGTTTTTCGGCAATAAGCAAAAACATCAAATTACGTTTCCAATCCACATAATTATCCTCGACAAGTTGGTTTTATTTTAGAATAACGGAAAAATCACTGAAAGAAATTTTGCTGAAAAATAACAATTTATTACATATTAAAATTGAGCAGCGAATGATAATTTAGCATATGATACATAAATGCATGTGTAGATCCATCTAACTACAATAATGCAACGATGACTTGATCCCTGTGATCCAACATGCCTCTCTATATGAAAGGTCAATGTGTCCACTAATCAAACTGAGACCCTCCCACTTGAACAAAATATATCTAACAACAAATGTCTATATTAAGTCTAACATCGTTTTATTTGGTCGCCAAAATTATAGATGAGAGCCTCTATAAGAGGTTCATAGATAATTTCGATTTGAGCGAACAACCTTTGTCTCAATCTCTAAACACTTTAAAATAATTTCGCCATCTATAAGATGATCACAAATTATATTCTATTTAGACGATTTATCATAAAGAAATCCAATCAAGCAACTTAAACCACGCGGCCCTCCTATAGGGAGTCCGTTGCATTACCAGCATGAGGCAAGCGCATTACTTTGCTTATAAATTGACTAAAGGAGACCGTAAATTTTTATTTAAATAAACACCCTCTCCCACTCAATCTTTTTAGAATAATGGATTTTAATTGAAACAATTACCAACTGTTCATATTAATTAAATTAATATACAGTTTAATTATTACAATTTTTCTATTTAGAATAATTTAATTTAAATTAAATTAATCAAAGAAAAATTCATGTTAAATGATATGCATCCTATTCATAGTATCACAAGCGATGTCATAAATATATATGTCATATTATCAAGAATAATAATATTTCAAACAATAATTTAAAGCATTCATAAAGCGATAAAAATAACAATTATTTGTGGCCATTAAAGACTCAAGAAATAAATTAAAAGCTAATTGTATCTAAAGCCAATATTTAATCTAAAATTTCAGCCCAAAAATTTCAAGGATCCAACAGTAGCTCTCCAATAACAATGAAGGTCTTTGCCACCTTACCTGTGAAAATTAATTTAAAAAAAATATACATATATTTTTTATTTTCTTAAAAAAAATAAATTAAAATACTGTGCAGATCAAATATCTGTCTGCATGAGCAGATGAAATCTGCCCGTGCAGACAGATCTGCAAGTGTCTGCCCGAATGTCGAGCAGACACTTTACTATCTATCGGGCAGACAGTTTTACTGTCTGTCCGATAGACAGTTAATACTATCTGCATTTTTTTTTCAAAATATTTTATTTATTTATTTATTTTTATAAATCTTTTACTTATTTGTCCTCCGCCTTCAAGTCTTCTTATTCAATTTTCAATCAATTTACAAGATTCAAAAATTACAAGAATTACATAAATTCATATGTCCCATAGGCTCACAAATTTTGAATCTAATTGTACAGAAAATTAAATCAAGATGATGGAATCGTAATCCACATATCTTGTACAGACTCGAAATAACAAATTACATCAAAAATTGGCCACAAATAATTGGTTCACAATTTAAAATAATTCAATCATTCAATCAACATATAAAAATTTCCTAGACATCGCTCGACTAGAACATGCAATCAAGATTCAAAAATAATAAGCACGTGAACGATCTAGATTACTCTGATACCAGTTGTTGGAATGTGGAAGCGGAATTAATGAGAAATTAAAATTTTCTTTAATTCAATAAGCAAGATCTTCTAGATGTTCACGTGTATGTTATAACAATATTAAAATATTTGAATCTTTTACCTAAATTCAATGATCAACCTTAAATTAACTCTGATCCACGAACTTCTATCTCCTTTAATTGCAAGAACCTTGGTACTTCAAACTTTCAAGACTTCTATGGTATTCTCCAACAAAAGACTACACTGGGGTATGGACATCTTCTTTCAATTAATCCGTAAACTAATTCTTGAATTTTGGACAACAAGAAAATAATATATTTTCTCTCTTTTTCTCTCTACAAATTTGAATCTTATGGAATTATGAATGTTGGAATATTTTTCTATCCATCTAGTCTCTATTTATAGAGAAAAGATGATGAATTCTATACAATTATAATTCAACATTCAAACGAGAGTTCTAATTAAAACTCAAATAGGAGTTCTAATTTAAGTCCAATTCTAATTAGTTTACATATAATTACATGTGTAGTCCTAGAACTTCAATTACAATTACAATTAAGTTTATAACTTTCATAGTAATTACAACCAACTACAAAACTTTATTGTAATTACAATTAAGCCCAAAACTATTATATTTACCGTAATTAAATTCCAATACTTTATGGATCTACCACAGGAACCTGATCGGACATATATTTTTCAAACTCCAATAATTAGATCATGTCTAGTCGACCATAGACCACCCAATCTAATTATTAGTCTTTGTTTTTCCACTAAAGGCAAAAGATTGAACCCTTGGAATATATAAGATCACAGAAGCCAATAAATCTGTAATATTTTCCTCTGACCTGTTGTATATGTATTTATCTCTGTCCGAGACCCAATAATTAGGTACGAGCATAAATGATCGCTTTGCCCTTCTAATTATTCTCACTAACTTAATTTTTATTTTCTTCAACAGTCTTGTAAACAAATCACAGATGTCGAAGTTTAGCCATCGCTAAACACTGAGCTCAGATTTTAACCGTTTAACAGAAGATATTTAAATAGTCACTCTACCCATTTTTTAGGGTGACGATTCCCGACTCGAATTCATGTTTTCTTCTCCACTCATTCTCAAATTTCCAACTTATCGAGATATTTGACCAATCAAATTGATCTCACCCATTGATGAATCAAAGAACTATTAAAATTACAAAAAAGATATACATAATTCTGTCAAATGATTCAGATGAAATACACAGCGATCAAATCGAATTAAATTCTACGCACAATCATGCTATAGAATTATATTCAACACGTGGTCCATTCAATACACTCCAAGTATACTAGTGTCACCTTTAACTATTTCTGTGACAAGGACAAATCACAATCCTGAATAGTGAATTGGTCAACACTACAACCTTCCAATATAAGGTGTCAACCCTTATACATTAGTTGTAAACAAATTATTTATGATCAAAATATAAGTTGTGTCACACTGTACTTCTCAACACAAGTACCCAACTCATATTATCATAGGTGATCACATGCACTTTAATTTCGCTTGCTCAATGATAAATAAATGCAATAAATGAAGTAAACATAATTTTATTCAATATAAAAAATTATTATTGTTATTTTTATATCAGCAAAACTATACTATATGGGCACACAACCCAACAAATCTCCCGCTTGCCCTAGAGTATATGTGTCATGTCCTATAACCACATGCCTTGCACATGTCCATTAAAAACCTTAATCGATAGGCTCTTTGTAAATGGATCCACGAAGTTATCCCCAGTAGCAATTTTACTGACAATCATATCTCCTCTATTAACTATCTCTCTCAAGAGATGATATTTTCGTTCAATATTTTTACCCCTTTGATGACTCCTTGGTTCTTTAGCATTTGCCACTACCCCACTATTATCACAGTACAATGTCAGGGGCTGTGCAGATACAAGCACCACCTCGATATCCATTAGAAATTTTTTGAGCCACACCACTTCCTTAACGGCTTCACAAGCTGCCACATACTCAGCGTCTATGGTGGAATCAACAATATATGATTGTTTGATACTTCTCCAAATAATAGCCTCGCCACCAAGTGTAAACAGTGATCCTGAAGTAGCCTATTCGTCTCCTAGGGCTTTAGCCTCATTTTTCAGGACTTCGGCTGGTGGTGAACATAGGAGCTTCAGCAAAGACCCTTCATCATGGTCTTGACATATGTTCTATTGAGTAGCACTTCAGCCAAAACAAGGACTTCGGCTCTTGTAGCCATCGTAACCTTATTGCTTCGCTTTTTTCGTATGTTTTGGGGCTGGCTCTTTTGATGATGTTAGTGGGGCTTCCACATGTCGCCTTTTGATGACCAACTTAATACGGGAGTAACATTAGCACCCCAAGTCTGATTGTTAAATATTTATATGAGAGTTTAGAGTTGCCAAAATTATGCAACAACGGTCATTGGAACTAAGGTCGAGGCTCATGTGCCTCATACGAACTAGTGACCTCTTTAAAGTACGTTCATGGAAAATTGAAGTCATAGCTGTCGAAGTCGTGGATTGTGAAAAATTGAGGTAGTTTGTACCATTGCGGGCAGTTTGAATGTCTTGCTATTTATTGTCACGGATTGCTATGCTGCCGTTTGACCGTCCCAAAAAGGGCGATGTTTCTTGTTTTCAATTCGCGCCTTTGAACATGTGTTTTGATCTGGACTGTGAAAGTTGAAGCGTCAGATGCAGTGAATGGTCTAAATGTGGTTGGAGTTTGGACGGCTCAAATTTTTTAGATCCAAAGGTTGAGAATGCATGTGTTTGCCTATAAAATGCTTATTGCTTGATCACAAAGTAGTAGCCACTTAATTGGTATCAGAGCCATAGAGATCATGAAAATTAAAATAAGAAAAATAAATAATTATTGGCATTTAGAAGAAGAGAGAGAAAGTTATATATTTTTAAAACTTATTCATAATAAATTTAAAATAATGACATCAACAATAATTAAAGAACTACCCAAAGAAATAAAAGAACAAATACTAGAAAAAATAATAATAGGATCAATAAAGGATAAATATATATATATAGAAAAATTGTTAAAGTATATGAAGATGAAGAAATTAATTTATATTATAAAGAGAAGTATGAGTGCAAATAATAATACAGATTTGAAATTGAATAGATTACTTATAAAAATGGAAAAAATACAAGAAAAATACAAGATATAATGCTAATACTGGAAGGAATAAGAATATCAAATAAAAGACAATTAATAAAATTGAAATGTGAAAGATTAAGACTTGAGAGTAAATATTTTAATATAGTAAAAAGAAAAATTAGTAAATACAGATATAGCTAATAGAAGATTTGGAATAATAATAGATAAAGAAGAAGATAAAAGATGTAAATTAACTTATATGTTAGAAAGATGATTAGAAAGATTTAATATGTCAATAAGTGAATATATGGAAAAATTAAAGTCATTAATAAAAATATTAAGAAATGAAGTAAAAGAAACAAGAAACGATATAAATATATTAAAAATTGAAATTAGAGAAATAAAAGAAAATAATAAAAATAAAGAAAAGAAAATTGATAAAAAATTAATAGAAAAAGAAATGACCCGAATAGGAAAGAAACATAATGAGAAAGAGAATGTAGTAATAGAAACAGGAAGTATGAATGATAAATTTAGAAATAATATATTACCCAAACTATTAGAAGAAGAATCTAAAGAAAAAATATTAGGATAATTAAAAGTAGAAGAAAAAGAAGATAAAGATGAATGAGGAATTATATTTACTAATAGAAAATTTTGATTAATTAAGTTTAGATGATATAAGTGAATACCAAGTCTTAATGAATACTGGAAAAAGACCTAATCTTATAGGAACTTCTAAACAAGAATTACCAAAATCAGATGAAAGTTATGCACCTATATATAATAAATCATATAGACAATTTTATAATAAAGTAAGAGATAGACAACACCTAAAGAAAATAAATATAAAGATAGGTTTGAATTAATGATAATTATGATAAACTAATTAATCATGGAGGAACAAAATTAGATTTAAATTGCAAAATAGATACTAAAAAAACCTTATTAACTTGGGCATATTCAATTATATTATTCTTTTTATATAATAAAGATGACACATGGAAAAGTACTGAAAGAATAATAGATTTCTTAATAGCATCCTTTAAATAAGATGTTAGAAATTGGTAGTAAGGAATAAGTAATGATACAAAAACATTAATAAAAAGAAATGTACGAGTAGAGATAATAAAATCAAATTGATAAGGTATAGAAAAGTTAGTAGAATATATTTTAGATGAATTTTTAGGAGAAAATTAGATAAGAAATGCTGAACGGGAAGCAATATGAGAAAAATATAATGCTAGAATTAAATTAATAAATTTAACAACATGTGATATGTGTAAAATTAAAGAATATACTTGTTCATTTAGAAATTATTATTATGTTCAGTTCTATAGTAATGAAAATCAAGAAGTAGACCAAGACATGTACTATAACAAGTTACCAGGTTCGTGAGGAATATTTTTAAAATAGAATTTGAAAAATATGTTAGAGATAATATTAAAATACCTAGAACTTTAAATTCAAGAATAAAATTTTTATTTGAAAGACTTGCATATATATGTCAACAAAGACAATTATTGAAAAAATCAGGAATACTAACTAGAATATGTTGTGAAGATATAGAAACTCCTGTACACTGGGAATGTAATCCTGAAAGAAGGATTAATAAAAGGAAATATAAAAATAAAAAGCTTAAAAAATTTAGAAATTTTAATTAAAAAATACATAAAACCTAGAATAAGATATTATAAAAGAAAAAATAACTTGTATGGTGAACAGAAGAATAAAAATTATAAGAAAGATAAAAGCCAATGTAAATATTGGAATTGTGGAGAAATACGTTATATAAACCCTGATTGTGATAAAAAGAAAGTTAAAATATTGCAAAAAGAATATTTAGAAATAAAAGATGAATTGAATGAAATATCAGATATTGAAGCATATAATAATCAAGAAGTTTATATAAGTAAAATAGAGGATGATGAATCATAATCTGAATAAGGAAATAGAGAAAATAGAAAGTAATAATATAAATATACAAGAATATAAAGGAATAGAAGGATATGGATTAAAAGTTACCTTTGATAACAATAAATTTAGAAAATTACAAAAATTATGTTTAGATTTAAAAATAGGAAAATGGAAAGTCTTAGATAGAATTTGGAAAAGAGAAATGATAGCAATAAATGAATATTTCAAAATAGAAAAAATCATGGATGTAAGAACAACATATAGACAACATAAATTAAATCTTTTAACAAAAAATACGGTTGGAGAATTATTAACAAAGATTAATAAAAAACAAAGTGAAAAAAAATCAAATATGTTTATTTAGCAGGAATACAAATAATGTTTAAATCATTATTTAGAGAATTTATAGATTCACCCTTAACTATAACCTTACATGATGGAAGAATAATAAATTTAAAAGATAGTCATTTAGGAACAATAGAAGGAAATCTGACATATCAAAAAATAATGTTTACATGCTACCCAAAATATTGTGTTTCATTAAAAGATAGAAATTTTAATAAAATTTTAGGACTACACTTTAAGCTACATAGAGACGATATTATGCAATTAAGTGATCAAATTATGACTATAGAGTATAGAACTTTATACACATTTACCAATTCCAATTATGGGAATATTTATTCAAATAAACCTTATACTGAAGTACATAAAGAATATAAGGATATTAGCAAAATAATAAAACCAAATAAACAAATAAGTTTAATTCTAGAAGAATATGAATTAAGCATAACAAAAAATAAACATTAAATAACTGAATTAAATAAAGAAGAATGTTCTAATAATATAACATTTAAAGATAGAAAATTAATTTAAAAATAAAAAAGTCTTAAAATAACCAGTCAGAAGAATTTAATAATATAAAAGAAGTAAAACTATATAGGAATGCTAGAAATATGAAAATAGAAGGAGAATATTTTAATGGAAGAGAATATATAAATGGACTAAATATATTAATAGACACGGGAGCTAGTGAATGTCATATAACTTCAATTAGAAATATATGTTTAATAACTCATAAAACTGAACCATACAAGTATGTAAATTTTGATGGACAAGTACATATTACAGATTTGGAAGTCAAGGTACATTCCAATTATGGGAATATTTATTCAAATAAACCTTATACTGAAGTACATAAAGAATATAAGGATATTAGCAAAATAATAAAACTAAATAAACAAATAAGTTTAACTCTAGAAGAATAAGAATTAAGCATAACAAAAAATAAACATTAAATAACTGAATTAAATAAAGAAGAATGATCTAATAATATAACATTTAAAGATAGAAAATTAATTTAAAAATAAAAAAGTCTTAGAATATCTAATAAAAATCAGTCAGAAGAATTTAATAATATAAAAGAAGTAAAACTATATAAGAATGTTAGAAATATGAAAATAGAAGGAGAATATTTTAATGGAAGAGAATATATAAATGGACTAAATGTATTAATAGACACAGGAGCTAGTGAATGTCATATAACTTCAATTAGAAATAAATGTTTAATAACTCATAAAACTGAACCATACAAGTATGTAAATTTTGATGGACAAGTACATATTACAGATTTGGAAGTCAAGGTACCAATAAAAATAGAAGGAATAAATCTTTTGATATCATGTTATATAGATAAAAGTATGGATATAAATCCTCATATACTTCTAGAAATGAGTTTTCTAAATGGATTAGAAAATTATAGTATAAAAAGAGAAGAATTATATATAATTCATAATGGACAAACTATATTGTGTAAAAAGAACTAAATGAATAATCAGATAAGTTTTCCATTACCTATATATATACAAATTACTATTATAGAACCAAATATAACAACTTGTGCCTTAATAAAACAAGGAGTGATATAACAATATTTAAAATTTTTTGATAAAATCATGGAATAATAATAGTAACATAAAAATAACTGGAGTCACAGGAGAAAGTACCCAGATAATAAATAGTGCTGATAAAGTTAGTATAATTCTTGGAAGTAAACAAGTTACAATAAATAAAATATATAAATATGATAAATTAGAGTGTGATATATTATTAGGAAATGATTGTATACAACAATTTCAATATTATAAACAAAATAATTATATGATAATACTACAAACACTTTGTGGACACTTATTAAAAATTTCAAGAGAATTTAGACCTTATAGAGTTGAGCCAGTCTAGCGTGGTGATAAATGGGAGAAAAAATCGATTATATATAATGAAATAAAAAATAAAATAATATTGTATAAAAAAGTCCTAAAAACAGGAATAGAAATGAGTATAGAAAAAATTATTGAATAATTAGAAAAAGTTTATGGAGAAAATTCATTATTATTTTGGAAACCACATCATCCAAATGCCAAAATAAAATTAACAGAAAATGTTATAATAAGAGTTGGACCAATGATGTATATTTTAGAAGATACATAATAATTTGTTATAATAGGAGTTAGATCAATGATGTATATTTTAGAAGATATACAAGAATTTAAAATTAAGATAAAAGAATTATTAGAACAGAAACTTATTAAACATAACAATGGACCTCATAGTAGTCTAGCCTTTATGGTTATGAAACATTTTGAACATGTTAGAAGAAAAATAAGAATGGTTATAAATTATAAAGAATTAAATAAATATACTAAATTTGATGGATATTTCTTACCAAATAAAGAAGTTTTAATAAACTTTACTCGAGAAAAACAATATTATTCTAAATTTGATTGTAAATCAGGATTTTGACAAGTAAAAATGGAATAACCTAACATCAGAACCTCAATACAGAAGGCTCCATAGATGGCAAGCTTATTTAGCATTTTATAATTTTGAAATAGTTCATATTAAAGGAGTCAATAATTTTCTTACAGATTTTCTCAGTAGAAACATAGAATTTGCAGGTGGATAAAGCTAAAGTCATGGATTTATACTAATCTATCCAACATATACAAAAAATGATAGATTTTCTCAAAGAAGAAGCTGAAGACATAAATACTGGAGCAATACAAATTTCAGAGATGTTCAACTCAAATATAAATTTTTTATTGAATATCACTACTGAACAACAAAAAGAGACCATAGAACTCAAAAATCAAGTTGATGCTATTGCAGCACAACTAAAAAATATACTGTTTGAGATAAATATAACACAGAGCTCAGAAATGAGTTTTCCAATTCAATACCAAATAGGGACAGCTGGAAGTAGCAGTAGACCCAGACGTGACAACATACCAACTGATAAAAAATGAGATTTCATTTCAGTATCATCAACCAAAAAAGTGAGATATATGGAGATAAAAGAAATTCCAAAACTATCAATATCATAAACCAGGATGATACAATCCCTTTAGATTCAAAAGAAGAAGAGTATGCTAAAATAGTTAGAATTGCTTATGAAATAAAAATAAATGATTCATATTTCATTTCTCAGAAAAATAATGTTTATCCCAGAATAATAGCCATGGAAGTAGGAGACCCTTCGTTTATAAAAATTATGACAGATTATGGATTTATGGATTTAATATATCCAAGAAACAATTTGATTGAAATTTCAAAATTTGATGATATATTCATAAAAGAAGTATCCAAATTTGTCAAAGGACAAAAAAATATATTTGAAATTTTATTCAATAAGTCCTGAATATGATGAAATTGTTCACTATCCAGTTGAACATATAATATCAATCGGGTACGTAGCAGCTAACTTCCAAATAGATGTGATGGAGAACGATAGAAAAGTTCCAACAGTGACAAAGTCATGGATCAAACATAGAAGAGCACTTAGAATTAAAGCTATATACAATATTGCTAAAAATTTGTTTGATAAAAAATTCTCATACTTGTGTCAATATAAAAACTAGATGCTGGTATCAAATGGAGGACATGGAAAATCAGAAATATTGAAGGACTACATTACAATATTCGAAATACATCAATTTTCAAGATACCCTACCACTTTGAAAGAATCCTGCCAGTTAAGAGAGTGTCCCAGTTGCATGTGAAGACATAAAAGATAGATGACAATAATAGAGAAAGATAATCTTTGGATAAAAAATTGAAAAAGCATGTGAGAGATATAGAAAAAGGAGGACAATAATAGAAGCTCCTTTAATAAAAATCAGATATTGAATGTGAAGATGCAGGTCCTAGAAGGACAATAATGGAAAGGTAAGTGTGCCTTTGTTGATGTACTGAATGATGTAATAGATCAATAATAGAGTCTCATATATTTGTATAAATATAGGCATTGTAATGGAGAAAAATGATCTTGAAATCTAAGGATCTTCTCTCAAATTGTAAACTCGATTTGTAGTGGAGAATCAACATTTCCAAAACCAATTTTTCTGAAAATCCCTTTGTACCAAATTGAAGTCTTGTATAAGTTCTGATAGAAATAAAATTCAAATATTTTGATATCAATATGAGTTTCTAAATCTTTATTCTCATAGATTCTTAAAGGATCTAATAGAAAGTTTCCTTCTTATTTTAGCAAAAAGAAAGTTTTTCTTTAACAGAAGTCTAGAATTTTATTATTTAAAGTCGATACAGTGAGAGCAAGAAATTGAAATTGTAAAGATTCCGTGAAGGTAAGAGGCCGTTGAAGGAAGCAGTTTACACATTCAGAGCTCAAATGTTACTCAGTTCTAAATCAAAACTAGCGAAAACTATTAAATTTTTGCTAAAATTAGAATGAATCTTTTTCGATCTTAGAGAATCAAAGGGATTAATTACATGACTTAATGATTATTTGTATTAATGCCAGGATATACAATTGAAAGATTAGATAATTTGTTAGAAAAAATATTAGAAGAAATAAAAAATATTATTTCTCAATTAAAAAATATGAATACATCTACCAGAGAATATAATATACTTAATGAAAAATATGAACGGTATGTTACAGACTATTCCAATCTACTTGATCAAAGAAATCCGCTAAAATTCAAAATAGAATAAATATAAGATAAAATAGTTTAAAAATTTGAGATATATGTTGCAATATAGAAATAATCATTTTATTAAAGACAATATAGACTTTTTCATGAAAATGAATAATAATAGGCCAAATAGAAAAATCTCCCATGTTTGGTTAAGCTTGAAAACTTTACTTGTAAATACATTATAATATATAAGTTATTAGGTGCTCAAAATTGAGAATAAAATAATTTATTTAGATAGTTAGCTAAGAGTAACTAGCGAGCAACTATTTCGATTTAAAAATAAAAATAAAGTAACTTACTCAAACATGTTTCAAAATAAAAAAGTTACTTAATGTTACTTATTTTTATGCTTGACCAAATGAGTCTTGTGGCATCTATTCTCATAGTATTAAAATTGTTAAATCATTTACCATTGCATACTAAATAAAAAACACTGATCAGAGAGAAGTACCTAATATAATCCCCCTTCCCCCAGTGGAGCGACTAGCTGTTTGTTTTCATTACTAGTACTACAGAACCAGCATATGCTGAGTACGAAAAGCAAAAAAGGACTAAAAGCACCTCATAACCATGCGCCAAAACCAATATTGGTCAACCCAAAACTATAAAATGGCTAACTATGCGGGGCAGACCCAGACATTTTGTATTGTAGGATCAAAAATTAAAATATTTCTTTTTCAAAATAACATATTATTAACCAAAATAAGTTAATATAATACTGCAACTTTAGCCTGCGGATCTTCAATTAATTGTTCCCAATTTCAAACGCTAGACTATTGGACATACCAAATTGTGAAAAATCCCAATATTTGCAATACAAAAATCAGCTAATGTTTTCAATTCCTCAATTTTAGACATCCTGTTCCAATATTTTCAATTTTCAACTATCAAAAGCAATTTAATAATTGCTCTTTGATTTTCTTTTATCTATTTCAACCATTTCTTTATCACATGGTTTTTTGATACAAAATATAAAATCAAAGCATCTAAATAGAAATAAGGAAACCCTTTAACCTTTCAATTTACAATGTAACATCAAAACCCTTTAATCTTCCATGTTTACAGAGAATTCTATTTTAAAAAAAATACTATCAGTATCAGAAATTAGTATGATAGAATCGAAAGGCTATTCTACATCTAACTTATACATGATTTCTTATGTTATTACTACTCCTAAAAACCACATAACCAAACAAAAACATGCCAATGCCAATAGCATATATTAATTTAACTACGACTTCGATTGTTTGGCTTCGACAATAAGCAATAGCAGGGGAGGAGAGAGGAAGGTTTTATTTCATTTGTGCTGTGAAGAGAAGAGAAGGGAAGAGTCTAAAAGAAACAGCCTCAGTCTGGGATTAGGAAGTGGGAATTCACTGGTCATATATGTTTAGTTGGGTAAATGGAAATTGGGTTTAAGTTGTAGGCTATCAGATGGCAATTGGGTTAATTAGGTAGGTGGGATAAAGATATAAAAAAATAAAATTGTGAGGTCATTTGACCCCACATGACTCCATGTGGGTCCGCCCCTGCAACTATACTACATGTAGACTGAGCTTTACAGGGGTTTCCTTTAAAAATGGGCAAGTCAAAGTGGCAAATTTTCACTTTTGACTTAAGAACAATGGTATATTATGGCAATGGCCTATTGATGGTCAAAAGACAAAAATACCCTTATGTATATTATAAAATTACAAAAGATGGTTTTGTTTAAAAGACATTACTGCCCTTTAGTCAACAAATAAAAACCAAACACTTTCCACTTAAAATATCAAAATCAGCTAAACTTTTCTTATCTGTTTACTCCAACATGGATAAAAACACTGTCATCTTTCATTAGCTCCAACCTCTAAATCAGAAAAATTTATCAAACGCGGTAGTTGAAAATTCTTTTATATCAATCTCATCAGATCGGTGACACGACTCGTCCCAAACCATCCTAGTGGACTCGAAACGTGATGTGCGCCGATAATAGATGTTGACTAGATGTTAAATCTATCACTAACGCTAACTATGAGTTATTTCAAAAAAAGCAACAGAATCAAATGTTTATGTAAAACATAATGCGATGGGCCCCAATTATTTACTTTGTGCTTCATCAAAATGAGTTATAACACTCAAAATGTAGTGTGGCTCTCATTCCGAAATCATGTGGCTCTTCCAGATAAAAAGAATCAATTGCTACCTATAGGAAAAATCGTGGAAAAATATATGAGTTGATAGCTCAGTGAGTAGAGAAGTTTGAAAATAATTATACTTTTTCAATTTTACATTTTTATTGAAAATCGAGTTCATATCATTTAATAATTCACAAGCTAACATCGTATAATTATAACAAAAAGTGAAATATTCACATAAGGTCGTAAAATATCATCTCAAAATCATGATATAAACATCAGCTGATAACCATGTTATAATCACATCACATCAAACATGTTGAAAATTCCACCAAAAATGTACCCTCTGACTGAAATATATAATCCGCCCCTCGGGTTAAGAACTTTTGTTGCGTTCTTTTGGCCCTTCTGTGAACCAAAGTCGGTCTCAAAGACCTCTCATAATCAATTCTAGAACACAGCCAAGGCCTCTTAATGAACTATATGTACACGGTCGAAACCCCTTCATCTCTAGTCCAAGACCCCTCAGTGAAGTATAAAACACAGCCAAGGCCCCTCAGTGAATTAGAAGAAATATATAATTACGGGTACTTTTCTGGTTGATCTCAAAATCATATCTCATATTTCAATTTACAATGTAACGTATACAATCTTTGAAATCCCACATGTATCATAATAAAAGACATTTCCATGATAATCATGTAATTCGAACACATAATTGCATATAATTGTACATACTTTAACAATAAACTTAACTTATAAAAAATTTAAAAATACTTACATTTTTCCACTCACAGTACTATGTTCGTAAAATCAATCCAATTGGTAAACTGTTCTGATATTAGTATCGTCGTCTAAAATACGATATAATTTTTAAATAAACAATTAATTATTTTAAATAATTTTAATAATTAAATATGCAATACCCAAACTTAAGCATTTCACGTTTAAGCGATTTCTACAATCTCTTTAATCACTAAAACTAGTTTTTCTTTCACTTTACTCAATTTCATAGTTTATTATACTTAATCCATTCAATAAAATTGAATTTAGTCTAACAATTTAACAACTATAAAATCAAACATACCTTTTCAATAAGTAACTTTTACTTACCTGAAATTCAATCCTAATAGAATAAACCACTTAATTTCTAACAAGTTAACAAAAAATTTCTATTTTTCTTCTTCTTCTTCTTCTTTTCTCTTTTCTCTTTCTCTTTCTCTTTTTCTCTTTCTCTGTACCTTTTTGTGTGTGTTGTGTATGTTATATGTTATTAATTTGGTTTTGGGTGGAATTGGATATATCAATCCAATTCCACCGCCTCATTATACTTTTTTTTTGTATGAGGGTATTTTTATTTTCATTTTTAATTTTTTTAATTTTTTTGGTATTGCAAAACTCACCTCCTTAAAAGAATTTTGTCCTCGAAATTCAATTGATCATGTGTGAAAAAGTCGTAGATACTAAGAACGCATTTGCTTTTCACTAGCCCATGTCACTTCTTCTAGAGCATGATTCCTCCTTAATACTTTAACCAAAGTAATAGTCTTACTACGTAAGACATGTTCCTTTCGGTCTAATATCTAAATCTATTCTTTCTCATATATAAGATTTTCTTTCAATTCTACTGATAATCTTATAAAATAAGTTAAATCTGATGTCTATTTAATAAGCCTCGAACATATGGAATACATGTTGAACCGATACCTTAAAAATCATCATAGTGATCAATATATGATATTCTTAACATTTCATTTTATCACCTAACGATAATATAACCACAGCTTCAAGTTCAGCTCTTTTTTTTAATACAAATATATCTTAACCTCATGTGGTCATTAAGTATTGATCTTTCCACCATGTCATAACGCCATAATTCCTAAATGTCAATCCCAATATAACCAACCATATATCATGATTTAATCATATCTTTTTATCAATCTACAACATAATCCATACCTTATCATTCCACTTAGAGAACATTTTCTAAATCATAGCATAAATCATTATCGTGAATCAATCACTTATCATCTTTAGATATAAGAGCAAGTATTTCCTCAAAATTTTCTGATAGCAAAACTTTTGACATTTTGATACACATACAAATTTTGCTCTTTCTTTCTATAAAGAGACAATAATAACATTTAATTCATGAAAATTTATGCTCTTATTCCATAAATAGGTCGTTGACCTATTACTAATGCATAAGCCTTTTATTTATCTCACATAAAGACCTTTATTTAAGATAACGTAACCTAGAGATATCAGTCCACAATGTATAAAATTTACACCTGGTGATCATCTTAGACTTTAAACTATCCAACATATCATCCATTTATTCCATAGCAAATACATCTCGATAAAAGTGGAATACTTTATTCATGACATCCTAAAATAAAATTGAGAATAATCTAAAAATTACAGCACCAAAATTTCAATAATTTCACCTTAACTTCAAAAGTTAACTCAACGCTTCTAAATTGTATGGAACATAACACGATAATCCAACAAATGCCTTAACAAAATTAATTAACTTAATAACCAAATCAATCATCACATTATTTTGCTATAGGACAACCATTACGTTCATTTACATACTCACCATATTATGTTGTAATCATATAACCTCATCACATACTTATGGCTATATCATATGCCTTCTAACTTTTAATTATATCAATTTTCCTTAAGATCACAAAATAATAACCTTCATATTTATCATGTGAACCTTTCACACATCAATATATACCACCAAGATTTCATATGTTAATTTTCTAGTCTAGATAAATTCCAACTCTATCATTTTCTACTCCTTTTTTATTTCTCGATTCACATAAACATACCTAAATACACATATCCATTTAATTATATTTTTTAGCAACAAATAATCCCACAATCGGTAATCTTAATAAAGTTCATCTATATTTTTCTCACATCCCTTATAATCAAAAAACTCATAAATGCCTAAGATACACAATAATACATTGTCATCTATCAATTAACAAATTATCATTTTGTCTTCCACAATTTCTTATCATATAGCATAAATATACACCATTATGATTTCTATTATCATCCCATATAAGTGGCCACAAATCACCACAATATTTTGATAACACTAATGACCATTTGGCTTCAAAATAATTAAAATTTCACGCTAGTTGTAAAATCTTTAACTTCAAATGCCCCGCAAAATCATCAAAACCTGTTCAAATCTTAATAGGTTACATATACACATAGTTCCAACCCAACAACTAATAACATTTCCAACCATCAGATCATTGCAACTATCATACTTATATACTAGTCTTTTCTGGATCTGTTAAAAATATCTTTCTATCATTTTTGGTTCCATACATTTGAGTTAGAGAGCCTGTGATTTCTACTACCACGACATGTGATCATATCCACTGAACATGCACGAATCATAAAAATTTTCAAAACCATGCTCTGATACCATTCTGACACGACTCGTCCCGAACCATCCTAGTGGACCCGAAACGTGACGTGTGCCGATGATAGATGTTGACTAGATGTCAAATCTATCACCAAGGCTAACTATGAGTTATTTCAAAAAATGCAACAAAATCAAATGTTTATGTAAAACATAATGCGATGGGCCCAAATTATTTACTTTGTGCTTCATCAAAATGAGTTATAACACTCAACATATCGTGTGGCTCTCATTTCGAAATCATTAGGCTCTTCCAACTAAAAAGAATCAATTGAGACATGTAGAAAAAATTGTGGCAAAATATATGAGTTGATAGCTCAGTGAGTGGAGAAGTTCGAAAATAATTATGCTTTTTCAATTTTTACATTTCTATCAAAAATCGAGTTCATATCATTTGATAATTCACAAGCTAACATCATGTAATTATAACCAAAAGTAAAATATTCACATAAGGTCGTAAAATATCATCTCAAAATCATGATATAAACATAAGTTGATAACCATGCTATAATCACATCACATCAAACATGCTGAAAAATCCATAAAAAATGTACCCTCTGACTGAAATATATAATCCGTCCCTTGGGCTAAGAACTTTCACTACGGGCCTTTGGCCCCTCTGTGAATGAAAGTCAATTTCAAAAACCTCTCATAATCAATTCTAGAACATAGTCAAGGCCCCTCAGTGAATTATATGTACACGGTTGAGACCCCTTCATTCCTGGTCCACGACTCCTCAGTGTAGTATAAAACACGGCCAAGGCCCCTCAGTGAACTAGAAGAAATATATAATCACGGGTACTTTTATGGTCGATCTTAACATGATATCTCATATTCCAATTCACATTGTAACGTATACAATCTTTGAACTCCCACTTGTATCATAATAAAAGACATTTCATGATAATCATGTAATTCGAACACAAAATTACATATAATTGTACATACTTTAACAATAAACTTAATTTATAAATACTTTAAAAATATTTATATTTTTTCACTCACAGTACTATGTTCATAAAATCAATCTGATTGGTAAACTGTTCTGATATTAGTATCATCGCCTGAAATATGATATAATTTTTAAATAAATAATTAATTATTTTAAATATTTTCAATAATTAAATAGGCAATACCCAAATTTAATCATTTCACGTTTAAGCGATTTCTACAGTCTCTTTAATCACTAAAACTAGTTTTTCTTTCACTTTACTCAATTTCATAGTTTATTATACTTAACGCATTCAATAAAATTGAATTTAGTCTAAAAATATAACAACTATAAAATCAAACATAACTTTTCAATAAGTAATTTTTACTTACCTTTCAAAATTGAGAAATTCAAGCTTAATAGAATAGACCACTTAATTTCTAACAAGTTGACAAAAAATTTCTATTTTTCTTCTTCGTTTTTTTTTTCTTTCTCTTCTCTCTTCTCTCTCTCTCTTTTTCTCTTTCTCTGTACCCTTTTGTGTGTGTGTGTGTTGGGTATGTTATATGTTATTAATTTGGTTTTGGGTGGAATTGGATTGATATCGATCCAATTCCACCGCCTCATTATACTTTTTTTTTGTTTGACTTTTTGTTTTGTTTAATGTATTACAATTGGTAAGCAAAAATATGAGTATTTAATTTTGTTTTCGTTAAATTGTTGTACATTTTAATAGATAAAATTTATTTCAACATATATAATATTAATTTAGATAATTTTTTAATAGATCTATGAAAAATTTTAAGCATTTGACGAGGAAAAATTCACATGCATATATGAAAAAATTCATCTATAAAAATTTGGTGTGTTTATTCTGACGGATAGTCATATTTTAACAATTGGCTGTCCAGTCAACTGGTAGAACAGTTCGCTGGACAGTCGGCTAACAGCAGGAAGTCCAGTCGGCTGTTACACAATCGACTGGGTAGCCGGGGAAACAGCCGGATGACAGCTGGCTGTAACTATTTTAGTGAACAGTCGGTTGTTTTATTTATTTTTTTTTGGGTTATTTTTATGCCTCCGATAGTTTTCTTGCAGTTAAAAATTTCTATTTCATTATGCAGATATGGTTCTAGTCCCAGTTTGTTATTTTGGTGATTTTGAATTAGACGAAAAAGATCGATAGGAATGTAAATGGACGAGTGATAAACGTAGTGGTATCCCAATTTCCATAACAGAAATAACTTCATATGCAAAACTCTATAATGTTTTACAGAACCAGCTGAATGTCGATCCCTCTCAGTGAATTGAAATTTAATTTCAGTGATCAAGATGTTCCAATTCCGCCTATGACGATTTTTTCTGATACCGAAGTGAATTATCTGTTTGAAATGAACAATAGGCACCCGACTCCTATTTTACGTGACTTTAGTGAGGAAGGATGTTGTCGAAGGTGAACAAATAGACTAGGATGAAGGGGATCACAATGCTAATGATTTTTGGGATACGATCCAGATAGCTTTTGAAGATGATGCGGTTATTCCAGCGACTGTTACTCACAGAATTCCGTCCGTAGTTCACGATAATGAGTGTGAAATGCAAATGCTTTTACAGATAAGGATTTGATCGCTTTATCCCGGCAGAGACATGAGCAAAGTGGGACCTCAGGGGCTGGATCAAGTGGACCATTCTCTAACTCCTCACGTGTGGTTCCCGATAATGAGGATTTGTATGCTGAGCAACTGTTTGAAACAAAAATAAATTTGTAGGTAGTTGTGCCCCTAATTGCGTTGAAATACAACTTTGAACTTAAGGTAAAGAAATCAAACAAGTCGTTATTGACAATCTCCTGCGTAGACGACAATTGCTATTGGCATTTGGGCGTGACGAAGATGAACACAAATGAGTGCTTTGTAGTTCGCAAGTATACACAGGAACATACTTGTGAAGTGAGATTACGTCAAAATGATCACAGGCAAGCCTGAGCTTGGTTTATTTGTCGATAGATAATGCACAAGTATCAGGATTCATGCATGATTTACAGACTATCGGACATCATTAACGACGTCAGTCGAGAGTACAGAGTAGTCTTGAGCTACCAAAAGGCCTAGAAAGCTAAGAAATGCGCGTTTGAGGAATTATGGGCTCTATAGAGGAAAGTTATGCTACATTGGCCAAGTATTGCCTTAACATGGAGAAAACTAATTTTGGCTCGAAATTTTTTTTATTGAGACGGAGGGTGAGAATTGCTTCAAATTCTTCATGGAACTGGGACAATGCATTCGAAGATTTCAAAATGCAATGCGACTACTAATTTTAGTTGATGGTACAACACTGAAATCTAAATATCAAGGCAAGTTGATTATTGCTACATGTCAAGATGCGAACATCCAAATTTACCCTATTGCGTTCAGTATAGTCGACAGTGAGAATGACCTGTTGATGCGGTGGTTCTTCATAAAATTGAGGGAAGCAATCGGGGAAGTCGATGACTTTATATTTGTAATCGATTGAGGACAGCCTTTAATAAATGTTATCGTTGAAGTTTTTTCAGATGCACATCATGGGTATTGTATGTATCATATTCAAGGCAATCTAAAGACCAGGTATCGGGACATAGGTATCGTTTCATTATTCAGAAGAGCGGCTGAAGTTTACAGTGTTGAAGAGTGTTATAAGTTCATGGTTGAAATAGCAAGTAAATCATTCGATGCATGAGATTATCTAACGAAAATGGGGATTGAACATTTGATGCGCTCGTATTTTTTAGGACGTCGATACAATATGATGACGTCAAACAACACGGAGTCTTTCAATGCATTATTCAAGAAGGATTGAGAATTGTCCATCCTTGCACTGATGTCGACGTGTGGAATCATAGAATTGCACGAGCGTGCTAGCCCCGGTGCAAGAGGAAAGGCTATTCAAGGCTTCAGAACTTGCGAGACAATTGAATGTCTAACCATTGGACGAGTTGCTCTTCTCAGTGGAATGTGCACGTAATACGGTATATATGGTAGACTTGATTGATAACACATGCACTTGTAAAAAATTTCAGTTGGAGACTTTTCCTTGTGAGCATGCAGTCGCGGTTGCTATGTATTAAGGATTTGCAGCTAGTAAATTGTGCTCTTATTATTAAATGACTGATTATTGGAGAGCTACGTATATTGAGACAATATTTCCTTTGCCGAACGAAGTTGAGTGGGAAGTTCTCGACCATATTCGCCCACTCAATACATTGTCGCCACCTCTCATTGAACCGTGCAGATCAGTATGGCATACTCGTCAATATTGTACAAGTCATGTTCCTCTAAATGACAGTATCATTTTGTAATGTTGTCCATCTGAAATAGTGTTTGCATTTATTTTACGATAAATAGTGGGGATCGTCCATTTTACGATATTTCAAAGGACATCGTAATTTAATAATCAATTGTTTAATACGATAAAAAAAATTTACAATGTACAAATCAATATTTACTGTGTTTACAAACATTTTGTAAATACAAAAATAATATTTACAGTGCTTACAAACATTTTGTAATTACAAAAATAATATTTACAGTTTTTACAATTATTTCGTAATTACTAAAAAACAAAAATTTGACGAATAGTATTTAAGGATCACAATTAAAATCGTATAAATCGTGCTAACTTATTCCTCCAAATTTGTATCTATGATTCCATCAACCTTATATCCTATACTAAAAAATTCAATATACTTTATTATGAACATGATGCAATCTCCCCTTCAATTGAACAACAATGAGTTATATCAGTACCGTGCAGCAAAAAAATTAAGTATTAAAATTTAAAAAATTCAGAACCACTTACGATATTGTCTGCCTAGTTGTCGTCGTGTCCCACACGATGACTAATCTGTCATTCATAGTCAATCCCACCCGTCTAGCCATCATAAGGACGATAACAACAATTGACTCTAAATTCTGCTTGAGCTGACCCTGTGTCAGACATGAATGATCGGGATCATACAGAGATATATAGTAGACTCAGCGAACACAATCTCCAAAGCTATGCAGTGATGATTCACGATTACTGGTATGTGCATATGTGTATAACCTTCCCATGGCTTCCCCTCGACACGTGGCCATATCCCTATAATCCACTCGAGCATATAGTCGAGTAGTGTGTACTCCTTGCCAACACGTTGAAGCGACTGGTACTCAATGTCAATGCTTCGTCCAAAATCTGAATTCAGTATGACTCGGCCACGACTGTCAAATGACCCTGGATATCTTTAAACCCGATCACGCAACAAGTCCATGGCCAGGTTGATATGCTGTATTAAGAAATAGCAATACAAAATGGAGTTATTTCATTGCATAAAAAAATAATGATATACACAAAGAATCACAATATGACTACTTCAATTACATCATCGGCAAGCCAAGATCCTGAAGTGATGATGTTGTGGAATCACTTATAAGCGTCGGAGATCATCGTAGTACCGATCGAACGGTTGGTCCTGAAAAAAGAAATAGATAAATGTTAAACAAGCTTATACGAGTAACGCAGCGTACTTTACTAATATAAATGAATACTAATTCGGGCAACATTCTTCTCCACTCTGTCTCGAACGCTTTCCATTTGACATGGTCCTCTTCCTGAAATAGGTTGGGGATCGTCCCATCGACGAACTTCCTCCTCTTTATCTCAGCTGTGAAGGGAGAGACGATGTAATGTGACGACACTCTCGGCCTCTTGCTTACCACCAGCTCCGGCACGTCAACAACACGCTTTTTCACCTCAGTCACGGCGATCGTCCTCCCCTTGTCGACCTCAAAGATCGCTCTCCTTCGCCCCGAAGATTGCCACGTCCTTAACTATCCCCGTCATCACCACCTTCTTGAACCTCTCATCTGTCCCCGATGGCACCACCTCCTCGACCGTCGCTCCCATCCCCCGACAGGGCCACCCCCTCACCCTATCCTCCATAGACTGAAGAAAGGATTCCAATGAATCCTTCTACTAAGACTGATGGTGACTCCCCGGTCGCCACCTCCATCCTCTTCTCGATCATCCCCCGGTTGCCACCTCCGTCACCCCATCGTCTACAGGTTATATCACCTCGGAGTGCTATCACCTCATCCTGAAGGTCCTCTAAATGCCCACACAGAACTCTAACATCATCGGCTATATCTTCAACCCTCCCTACCAACCGGCGTCCCATATCGTTTACCTGCTCCACCATATCTCGATGCAATGCGCCAACCTCCTCTAATATAACTCCTATTAGCTCTTGATGCAGCGTGCAAAGAGTTAACAGTCGGTTAAAATCGCATGTTTAAACCTGACTGTTATGAGCCGGGTTTACCCGCCTGTTTTTCGGCTGTTGACAGCCGCCGACTGTTATCGGCTGGTTGTCAACACCGATTATCTCCAACTCGTAGGATTCCGCCATTTTCGACGAGTTGGAGCTCTCCCAACACAAAAAAGGCCAATAAACTTCATCTATACCCAAATCTAACCTAAATAATGCCTTTCACACCACAAGAATAATATCCCAACCAATAATCTAATTAAAACTCAATATAACCCAATAATCTAATTATAATTCCACAAAAAAACTAACTTTTACAATAGGAGATAGTCGGCAACCGAAAGTTCGATGGTGAGGAAGATGTTTGGATGGCTGATTGTCAATGAAAGTGAAAATTAGAAACACCAAATTCTCGTGGACGGCCGACTGTCACGAGAAAGAGGAGGAAGGATGGAAGGGTATTTTTGGAAAACTGTATTTAAATGGATTTTCATTTTTTTTAAATCAGTCAAAGGCCAAAGTGGAAATAAGGGTGGGTCAATCGGCCGTTTTCACTGATTTCCTCGCCTTACAGCCCCCTCACATGGGGGCGGCGCCGGCGCTTTAATTGGGCGTTGGCCCCTCCCCTCATATTAGGGGAGTTTACACCCTGCAAGGGGCATTATTCTAAAATGGCATTACAGTAAGCAAGTAGAAGAAATGTCCAGTAATCTAGCATTTTGTTGAAAAAGGGATGAAAATTACATATGCAACAAAGATTATTGATAGACAAATTTGGAATAATGCATTCTGTGTTTTCCTGTCGGCACGTACTTATTATGCCATATTTGCTCATATTAACTGTTTTACATTAATAAATATACATCAGAATTAAATGGAATGTCATTTTTAATACGAAAGCCCCCATTATGTGGCAAAGCAAACCATGAGTAGAATCAGAAATACCTACCAAAAACAGCATACTTGAAAGCAGATGTGCCAAACTGAGAGATATTTATAAAATCACACGATAAACAAAGACACGGTAACTTCTAAGCACATACCCACCACCTTTACAAGCCGATTATACGGGTGGTATCTACCTTGTGTGTTTGTAACATTGTACTTCGGAAATTCAAACTTAGACAAATAAATATAGCTTTTTGTATGTAGCTTTGACTCAATCTCAAGAAGCACAAGCTTCATGTTTTAGGAATTTGTGGTTACTAATATTCCGTTGGTAAAAAGTACTAGCAATTGATATCGCGATTTTAGGAATGGAAAATCCGAGTTTGAAGCCAAGTTTTTTTGTAGTGTCGTGAGGCACCCCACTCAAATTATATTAGCTTATAATTCATAACATATAAAAAAAGAATAGCCTTGTCGTTATTGTTTTTGCTTCTAGCATTTTCAATTGGATGGTTAGATTTCAAGCTACTCCAGCTCCCTGAGTAAGATATTCAAACTTAACCTCCAAGACAAAAGGTGGAAGCTTGAACTTAATTGGAAATCATTAAGCTAATATAGTACTTAAAGAAAAATAATATATGTACAAGTCTTATCTTTGCTGCCCAAATTTATACAAGAATGAATAATACTGATTAAAAGTTTAATGAAGCCAAGTTCTCAGTCAGTTGAAGCCCATATGATAGTTAATATCAAATGATTGTTAAATGGTTAAAAAAATAAAATATATTAAATACATTCCAGCCTGGTCCATTGGCGCTGCCCGCAAATGTTTTCTTCCTCTCAAGATTTTTTAATTTTTTTTTAAAATACAACATTTTCTTTGTCTGTCTTTAGTCTATTGATAAACATAACATTTAGAGGTAATTTTTATTAGTTGTACCACATTTTTTATTGCCTTTAAGGTCCTCATTCCTTGTTCATTGAAGCACTTATGTCCTAAAATTGAATTTGATGCATTCTTATGCCCAATAATTTATTAATTAGAGCACCTCATCTTTAATAATGGTTTCCATCCAAAAATTTTGTTAGAAGAGAATAAAATGACTTACTGGTCAAACATATTTTAAAAATAAATAAATAAAAAGTGCGACAATATTTTTTTTCCTCATTTCTAAGTAGCAATCAGAATATCCTGAAAAAACCATCGTAAAGAATGAAATATGTTAATTAATGAGAATGTTAAATATAAAAATTAAAAAAAAAGAAACAAAAAAATAAAAAAAATAAAGAAGCCACCACACAAGTGTTACAATAAACAAGAGCAATTAAACTATGGTACAGCAAATGGTACCACGGGTTGGGGAAGAGGGAGGGAGGGAGGGAGGGAGCAACCACGGGCTCTTCTTGTGTTAGAGTTGTAACTCAAATAGGAGTCTTAAATCGCATGTTGTTGGCGTTGAAAAGAAGTCTAACTGCATTCAACAACAAGGAAACAAAATTCTGTTGAAATTGGGTCTCCTAATTGTAATTTATTTTCTTAGTTTTTATGACTCTTCTAAGGTTTGAAATGTGGCTTATAAATAGAAGGTTCTTCTGTCAGTTTTGTTTAAACATTATTGCTGTGTCTATAATTTCTTTCCATATTGTCAGTTTATAATACATCGTTCTGCAACCAACAAGTGGTATCAGAGCTTGGTTTGTGTTGTGGATTGGCTAAGGTTTTTTCAGAGATAACTACCATGAGGTATGACATTCTGCTGCTAAATCGCAATACAAGGTTTTCTTTGTAGCAAGTAAAGATGAGAGCTAATTGGACAATGGAAGAGAAACAACGGAGGGATCGAAAGGCTTCCTCATTGATTCATCTTCATCAATCCAACAATATTCTCATCGCATGATGGAAGGAGGGTTGTTGGAATACCATATTGCTTTGTTCAAGAAAATTGTCGCAGATTTGGAGACATTGGAGGTTAAGTACGATGAAGAAGATCTTGTTTTGATCTTGTTATGTTCGTTGCCTAACTCTTATGCATCGTTTCGGGAAACCATTTTGTATGGTCGGGGTACTTTGACTATAGACGACGCCTATGATGCTTTGCATTCCAAGGAGAAGTTGAAGTATTTGGTTGGAGCTATATTGAGGGATGAGGAAGTTTTTGTATCTCATGGTGGTCGATAGAGGGGAAGATCGAAGAATAATAGCAATTTGTTTTGCTTCTACCGCAGACGTAAGGGATATATTTAGAAGGATTGCAATAAGTTGTAGGTTAAATGTGATTTAGCTGCAAATTGTGGATCGCAAATTTTGACTTTAGACGAAACAAATTTAGTTGAGAATTTTTCAGACGGAAGAAATGTGATGTTGACTGTGGTATCTGACGCGAAATTTAAGCCCGACGAGGAATGGATTCTTGCACGATCGAATTACTTGCACCATCCGTGCATGTTTCGACATATCAGCCACCAGGTGCCTTTTTTGTCTTATCAATTACCAATGGGAATTTTTTTTTCCCTTTCTAGTATAAATTGTATTGCCTAAGTTTTTATTAAAGGGATTATTATGTAAATGCTCTATGATTATTTTACTATGAGTATTTTTCCAAAATATGTATGTAAACTTGGTCGTGTCAAGGACGACACAATTTTGCACAAGTAGCCACAAATCACGAGATAATGTAGCATGAGTTACGAGATTTCAACATAACAATCGATGACTCATGATTCTACAGTGATTTGTGTGCATTTAATGTATATCAATAATTAAATCTCACTCATTCATACATCATAGACACTAGAGTTCAAGAATAACAAGTGTTAATATGTAAGGGATTGAAGTAATTCATAAAAGCAGTCAAAATGGAGTTTAATTCTCTCCAACACGATCATCCGTTAGAATTAAACTTTGACACAAAATGTTCCAATCCAATACACTTTCGACTAGTCTGAGATTCTCTCGCCACAATCAAGACAAACTGCATACCTCAATTGGTAGACAATAATTATTTCAGCATTAGCAGAATAGAGTGCAAAGTTCTGATTCTGCGATTGCAATTAATTAATTTTCAATCAATCGTAAGTGTCTTCTATACTAACAACCTTATTCTGTGTTCCACTCATTGTTCATAGACAATTGTACACATTCTCAAAATAATAAAACTCTCTTTTATATAAATGAATAAAATCATATTATTTACTTAATTAGAATAGAAAATTTTATTTTATTACAATAAAATCCTAATACTTTTGGTGCATATGCCAATATATCAATGGGATAACTTATTAGAATGGTAATCAGAGGATTTTATCATTCCATCAAATTAATCTTCAGCAATATCACTATTCTAATTTACTATATATAAAAGTTCCAATATTGAATAAACTTTTGTTTCTGATAATTCCTTCACTAATTATATTATAATTTCTGATTCGTACTTCAAGTAATATCATTTTAATAATAAAGTTTTGTAATTAATTACATATTATATGATGTTGTAAAAGGAAAGATTATTAGGGTTTAGAAGTGAATGACAATTACATCCCTGCAGCCCTAAATAGAATTACCACTGTATCCCTAATTCTGCCCTATAAATACATGGCCTTGGTTCTTAATAAAATACACAAGTCTATTGACTTCTCCTTATTTTCTTCTCTTTTTTCTCTTTTTTATAACACGTTATCAGCACAAAATCTTTCAAAATTTAGTGGCGGTAGTGATTTTTTTAGCAAAATTATTCATCATGTGTACCAAAATTAATTTGCTCATCTATCAATATGATTTTTTTTATAAACGTAAATTTTTTTTTCCTATCCAACGCCATCGGACAGATCTATGAAATTTGCATCTATTCTGACAATTTTCTACATACGCATTAAAACTTCTCATGTAAAGAATTTAGTTCCAACTCAGTAAACATGCGTACTGCCAGTGTAAGTATACTTTTGGAATTCTCTCACCTGGAAGTCATAATTGTCTCTATAAATGTGTATGCATAATTAATTTTTCTGCATAATGAATTTTTTATTATTATTTTACGCATGAAGTCAATTCTGTCTTTCATATGGAATTCATGTTAAATTCTACCTTTAATTCTGCCTTCATTATGACAAACATGTGTTTGGCTTTTTTTTTTTTTTTTTTTTAGTTCTACATTTTAATATAGAAAAAATAAAATAAAATAAAAAATAAAATTAGATGTTTTTATATAAACTTTAAATCATGTTGTTGCTCCTGAAGTAGCAAAACATTATAATTAATATTCCAGAAGAATATTAATCGAAAATCCATCTATTATAAATAGTCTGTTGATACTCCTGAAGTAGCATAATATTATAATTAATATTCTTAAAAAATATTATTTGCTCTTGAAGAGCATAAATTATATTTTTCAATATTCCAGAAGAATATTGACGTATTGATCTTGAAGAAATAATAATAAAATACGTGCTTCGGTAGTAGCATATGTTTTGAAGAACATATTATTTTAGCGTTTATCTTTGAAGGAAAACACACAACTTATATCATATTGATATTAACTACTTGATTAATTATTATATGATGTTTAGTTATATTCTTCGAAACTAATTATATTTTCTTTTACTTTATTGTGTAGTTAATCAAATGGCAAACATCACAAAACTTGAATTTGCTGCACTTGACAACTTTTACAAGAATTATTTATTATGGGTACTTGATGTTGATATTCATCTTGTCTCATAAGGTTTCGGAGAGGCAATAAAAGAAGGAAATAAAGAATCCTTACAGGATCGTGCAAAAGCACTCATTTTCCTTCGTCATCATCTTCACGATGGACTGAAAATTGAATATCTTACTGAGAAAGATCCACAGATTCTTTAAAAAAATTAACTAAAAAATTTGATCATCAAAGGACTATAGTCCTTCTCAAAGCCTGCTATGAGTGGATGCACTTTCATTTGCAAGATTTCAAAACTGTTAGTGAGTACAATTCTGAACTGTTCAGAATATGTTCAAAATTGACATTGTGTGGAGAAAATTTCACCGATGAAGATATGTTGGAGAAAATTTTTTCCACCTTTCACACCTCGAATGTGCTCCTGCAGCAGCAATATCGCGAGCATGGTTTCAAGAAGTACTCAGAACTTATATCTTGCCTGCTTGTTACTAAATAGAATAATGAACTGCTGATGAAAAATCATGGGTTACGTTCAACTGGTTCTGTACCACTGCTGAAGCAAATGGTAATGTATTGCCTGAAGTAAATGCAATATCAAGACAAGGACGTGGACGTGGTCGTGGTCGTGGTCATGGATTTGGACGTGGACGCGGACGTGCACGCGGAGTAAATCATGGACGAAATAATTAACAAAGTTACCAACAACACGGCAACAATTTCAAAAGGTACAAAGTAAACGAAAGTAGCACATCTAAAAAGGTACATAAAGAAAGTTGTTTTAGATGTGGAATGAAAGGGCATTGGATATGTACCTGTCGTACGACAAAACTTGGGATTTATGTGAGTTTTGATTCACCATCAATTATTAGGTATCTTGAACCTTTAACGGGTGATTTATTTACTACACATTTTGTAAATTGTCATTTTGATGAAATGACTTTCCCAACTTTGGGAAGGGAAAACCTACATCTTGAAAAACAAGGTAAAATTTCTTGGAATGAAACAACTCTATCTCATTTTGATCCCCGTAGCAATCAATGTGAGCAGGAGGTTGAAAAAATCATTCATTTGCAAAGGGTCGCAAATCAATTACCTGGTGTATTTGTTGATACAAGAAAAGTGACAAAATCATATGTTCCAGCAGAAGATATTCCAGCAAAAATTGATGTCCCTGTAGGACAATCGGCTGTAGCAAATGAATCTCAAATACGCCAAAAGCGTGGTCGACCAGTTGGTTCAAAAGACTCTGTACCTCGAAAAGAAAAGTACATGAGAAAAATCAACCAAAAATTTTAGAAGAAGTCACATTAGAAAAAATTGATCAATTAGATATTGAAAATACAGTTCCTGAAAAACAACAAGTGTCCCAATATAATGAGATTTCAATAAATTATATGTTATCTCATAAATTATGGGAACGAAATAATGTTGTTATAGATGATATTTTCGCCTTTAATATGACTCTTGATATTATACAAAATAAGGATCCTGAACCACAGTCGGTTAAAGACTGTCAAAATAGAAATGATTGACCAAAATGGAAAGAAACCATACAGGCAAAATTGAATTCTTTGGAGAAATGAAAAGTGTTTGAACTTGTAGGTCAAACACCTGAAAATGTGATCCCTGTTGGATACAAATGGGTTTTTGTACGAAAGAGGAATGAAAATAATGAAATTACAAGGTACAAAGCCCGACTAGTAGCTCAAAGTTTCTCACAAAGACCAGGAATTGATTGCGAGGAAACATATTCTCCCGTAATGGACACCATTACTTTTAAATTCTTAATTAGTTTGACTGTATCACAAAAGCTTGATATGTGCCTTATGGATGTAGTAATTGCATATTTGTATGGTTCACTTGATAGTGACATATATATGAAAGTCCCTGAAGGACTTAAGGTACCAAGAACAAACGATACATGCCCGAGAACTATGTTCACAATTAAATTGCAAAGATCGTTATATGGATTAAAACAACTTGGACGCATGTGGTATAATCGCCTTAGCGAATATTTGTTGTATAAGGGCTATAAAAATGACAATGTCGGAAACAAATAGTGGATTTACAATTGTAACAGTTTATGTTGATGATTTAAATTTAATTGGAACTCCTGAAGAGCTCAACAAAATTGCTGATTATTTGAAAAATGAATTTGAGATGAAGGATTTGGGAAAACCCAAATTTTGTCTTGGGTCGCAAATTGAACATTTCGCAGATGGATTATTCGTTCACCAATCTACGTATACAAAAAAAAGTTTTAAAACGTTTTTACATGAATAATGCACATCCATTGGCATCACCTATGGTTGTTCGATTAATTGATGTGAAAAAAGATCCATTTCGTCCACTTGAAGACGGAGAAAAAGTTCTTGGTCCTGAGGTACCATATCTTAGTGCAATTGGAGTATTAACTTATCTTGCAAATTGCACTCGACCCGACATAGCCTTTTTTGTAAATCTCCTTGCAAGATATAGCTCTACACCAACTCAAAGACATTGGAATGGTGTTAAACATATTTTTCGTTACCTAAAGGGTACTATTGATTTGGGAATATTTTATTCTCAAAACTCGGGATCTGCTTTAGTGGGATATGCAGACGTAGGTTATATATTTGACTCACATAAAGCTAAATCACAAACAGGTTATGTGTTTACACGTGGAGGAACAACTATATTATGGAGATCTGTGAAGCAATCATTGACAGCTATATCTTCAAATCATTCTGAAATTATTGCAATCCATGAAGCAGGCCGAGAATGTGTATGGTTGAGAAACATGACCCATCATATCCAAGCATCATGCGGATTAATTTCAACAAAGGATAGTCCAACAATTTTGTATGAAGACAATTCAGCTTGTATTGCACAACTCAGAGGAGACTCTATCAAAGGTGATAAGAGGAAATATATTTCTTCAAAATTCTTTCGTACACACGAGTTTCAAAAGAATGGCGACATCGATATCCAACAAATTCGCTTAAGTGACATTGTGGCCGATTTATTCATAAAAACACTGCCAACATCTACTTTCAAGAAATTAGTTCATGAGATTGGAATGCGTCGACTCAAAGATTTTCAGTGATCAACATCAGGGGGAGTAGATGTACTCTTTTTCCTTAGCTTAGGTTTTGTCCCATTGGATTTTCCTAACAAGATTTTTATGAGGCAGCATTTATTTTTAATATTCCAAAATAACTGTACTCTTTTTCCTTCGTTTGATTTTTTTCCCATTAGTTTTTTATCAAACAAGGTTTTAACGAGGCACATATTTTGTAATGTGTCATTCAAGGGGGAGTGTTGTAAAAGGAAAGATTATTAGGGTTTAGAGGTGAATGACAATTACACCCCGCAGCCCTAAATATAATTACGATTGTATCCCTAATTCTGCCCTATAAATACAGGGCCTTGGTTCTTAATAAAATACACAAGTCTATTGACTTCTCGTTATTTTCTTCTCTTTTTATAACATATGATATACTATTTTTGTTTTTAATGCCATATAATACTATATATACAAGTCTCGATGTTGAAGAAATACTTTTAGACGATATTATGTTGGTGCATTGTCCCCTTAAACTCCATATGTGTTAGTAATTAAAGTAATTAAGAATATATACATGGAAATTGACGATAGATTATAAATTTATTCAAGTAATTTTATAAGATGCTCATAGTTTATAATTCTTTTATTTGAAGTTAGTAAAATAATTTTATGAATTTCGTAAGTTACTCATTTTGTTTGCAATTGATAATCTATGACATTTTAATTATTGTATATCTTCTTATTAGTAGGGATGTCAAATAGGTCGAGTGCCTCGTCAACTCGGCTCGTTAAAACTTGGCTCAGTCGAGCAGTGGGCTCAATACCACAAGCCCAGCCCATGAGCCATTTTTGATGAGCCCATGGCTCATGGGTTGGTCAAAAAATATTCAAATTTACAAAAAAAAAAAAAAGGTCAAAAAATGTGCAAATTTACCAAAATTTTTTTTTTTAAGAAAAAATCACGAGCCCGTGCCTGGGCCGAGCTCGTGGGTTAAAGGGCCGAGTTGAGGCCAATTTCCATCCTTATGGGCTTCAGGGCTTCGGCCACTCACATAATACTTCCGCTTTAGGGCTTCGGCTACCTTTTCATAGTGTTCTCGCATCATGGCCTCGACTACCTTCACAAGGGTCTCGGTATATGAGCCTCGGCCATACATACCACCTCGACTGGAGTGCCACATGGTTTGGCATGAGTGGGCCATAGGCCCCAGTAGGTTGGCCAAGTGTGTCAACACGTAACAATAGTCCCCTAAGTCCAAGTATAGTTATTTATTTAATGTGTGGACTTTAACAAAGTAAAGCCAGTGAGTTGGGAAAAAATTGAAAGAATTTTTGAATCCCAAATAATAGTCCCCCAAATCCAAATATAGATATTTATATCATGGTTGGAGTTAGAAATGTGCTGTTGTGAATGAATGATGAAGAAGTCGAGGTGGTTGAGAAATTGAAATTGCGAGGCTTGTGAAAGCTGAATTGTAGTGAAGAGGTTGAGGTGGTTGAGAAATCGAACATGTGAGACTTGCTTGTGAAAGCTAAATTGTGATGAAGAGGTCGAGGTGGTTGAGAGATTGAACCTGCGAGGCTTGTGATGACTAAATTGCAATGAAGAAGCCGAGGTGGTTGAGAAATTGATCCCAGTGAGGCTTGTGAAGGTTGAATTGTAATGAAGAGGCCAAACTACGTAGAAGCAGATGTGGAAGCCGAGGTAGAGAAGTGGGTCGAACCTGTTGAGACTTGAGAAGAGACTATTATCTTCGATGTTTGTGCCAATGATTTGATGTTTTATGCATGTTACCAAGAAAAGACATTCGAACCATTTCGACTTCCAAGGCACGTACGACTGCTACATTGAATGTGCAATGATGGCTACAGCTGGGGCTTCTAGAAGGAAACGCGTTTAGAGAGGTGCGTGGGAAGCACGTATGGGTCAGAGGCATGATTTTGAAAATAGTTTGAATTCTACGCCTCGGATTCGATCTGCAATGAAGGGACCAGATTTAATAAGGTTTGATTTGATGGCTAGTGTTTGACCTGACTCCCATTTTGTGATATTTCTATCTCCGCAATTATGTGTTTGTTGAAAATATCGTATTCCGATGTTCAACCCTTGCTCCGTTCACGTTTCTCGACGTCTCTCAGTATCCTTAGTCAATTGCGTAGGTATTTCTTATGAGAATTTGGTTTGTGATCTTTGTTCATTTTTCAAATTTATTCTGATATGGAGTCCACTTCGGGTAGGGGGTAGTCACTGTCGCGTCGTTTGGGGAGGGTCAGTTTGAAAGGGGGAATCTGAGGTCGAACATTATGATATGATCGAGGAGCCTATAAATTACGAGGAGGAGTTGGGTACATCTAGGATACCTTCAAATATGACCCAGAAGATGTTGGAGGAGATAAGGTAGAGGTATTGCGTGCCTCATAACAAAGAAATGTTAGTCCCTAATGCTCATGAACGGGCTTGCTATCCGAGGCCCGGATGTGTCCCAGTCAGTGAATACCTATTTAAGGCGGGTATGCGTCGTCCTTTGCACCCTTTTTTCTGGGCAGTGCTAAGGAATTTTATGTTCTCGTCGACCCAGGTTCTGTTAAATGGCTGGAGCCAGTTGGTAGGGTCTTACTTCCTATGGAAGAAAGTGTCGATGGGGGAGGATATGCCTTTGCATGTCTTCCAGACCCTCTTCCAGCCCAGAGTCTTGGGTAAAGATGAGTCGAAGGGGTGGTACTACATTACTCCTTGGGGGTCGCACACCCTTTTTGTGGTTGGATTGCCTTCTTCTATCAAGGGGTGGAAGGAGTCGTCGTTCTGGGTTCGGGGCAACTGGCAAGCCATAGTTGGGGACAAAGCCTTGGCTTGTACGGTACCGACCCAGTACTGCGAAACTCGTGAGTCCCCCAGCTAAGCTATTTTATATTTTGTAGAGCTTTCTAAAATTTGTTTTTTGCTAACTGTTGTCACATTTTGTAGACTTGAGTATGAGGTACCAGCTCCAAGAAGCGGAGTTTGACGTTATCGAGGACATTTACAAGCGTCCTCTGAAGCTTCGCCCCTTCGATCATCTCATCGACTCAAACCGTTATTTCCTTAACTTCGGACTTATGGCCTCCAAGGGTAAGAAGTGAGACTGACGGAAAAGTTTGCTTATTGATGTCAACTTCTGATCCGTTCCTTTGTGTTGCAGATAAGTTTAGGAGGAAGGAGTACCCCATCCCCGACATGGCCACTATAATGAAGGCCACCACTACTGTTGGGGCCCGACCTCTGAAACCCGGTTCAAACGGGGCTAAAGAGGTGAGAGGCAAAGTGAAGCGCCTCTCGAAGGTCAATACCTCTTAGGCTGCCGAGGAGGAGGCTCCAAGGAAAGAGAAAGATAGGGAACCTCAGGGAAAAGAGAAAGTCCCTGAGGACTCCAAGAAGAGGAAACTGGTCCAGCTCACTAGTTCTTCAGGAAAGTTTGGGACTTTCATTTCCCAAACTGGTAAGGACTCCCAACCACCTAAGCTCATGAACTCTGCCATGAAGGCGGTAAAGGTAGAGATGGTTCGGAAAGTTGAGGTGAAGGAGTAGGCTGAAGAGCCAGCGAAGTTGGCTACAATAAAGGCAGAAGAGGAGGCTTTTCAACAGAAGCCCGTAAGGACCCAGGGAAAATCCCCTAACTTCCTGGCTAGGCGTGAAGAAGAGCTTTCCCCTGCTTTGTTGGAGGCTCTTCCTAAAGAGGTCCGAGGTGCTGCAGCCAGTTTTTACAAATTTTGGACTGACAGGTAGGTGCTGCACGCCTCGCCCTGCGACGTCGTTGACCTCTCAAGGGCCTTGGTGAGCCAAAGCACGAGGACATTTGGCTTTGGTTTGGAGTATAGAGAGGTCCTCACTGACTTCCAAGCGAGGACCATGTCCTCAGAAAAGAAGCTGGCCTCTGCTGAGGAGGAGTTGAAGAGGTTGAGGGCCGAGGCAATGGAGACTAAGGCCCAAAAAGTTGAAGATGCTGCAAAGTTGGAATCTGCCTTGGCCCAAATAGAGGCCTTGAAGAAGGAGGCATATGAGTCTCAGTGTGAGGTGGCCTCCCTTACTAAAAAGGTGGTGATGTTAAATAATCATTAGATAGTCACTGCTGAGACTCTGGAAAAAATAAACCTTGAGCTTGCTGGGGCCAAGGATGCATACCACTTTCTAAATGACCAAATAAAATGGCATATTGATGAACTGGCCAAGGTGAGAGAGGCAGCCAAGTTGGCGGGGGAGGAGGCAGTCAAAGAATTCGTTGCCATTTTCCACAACACCGAGGAGTACAGGAGCTTCAGCGCATACTGGAGGAATTTTGGCTACGCTGAGGTGATGGAGAGGGCTGAGGAACTTTACCCAAGCTACGACCTGTCCCAACTCAGGTCTAAGTTTGTGGATGAGGTACCTTAGACCCTAGTTGAGGAAGCAGTAGGGAAAGAAGCAGCTAAAAAAATTGAAGAAGGGCCTGACGCTGAAGCTGCTGAAGTTCCTGCTACAGAGGCACTCCCTCCATCATCCGAAGCTTAGTGTAGGTTTTCTTTTCAGTTTCTAACAATGTATTGGCCTTGAATCCACCTTTTGTAATGTTCTCAATATTAATGAATGCCATGTTTTGTAAAGTTTTACTTTCTTTTTAATATCAATTGCATGCACGTCGGTAAATAAACAAGCATAAGTTTGAATTAGCAATCTGAACATGAGATCCTGCTTCAAGGTGAGCTAACAATCAAGCCATATAAATGATGACTTAATGGGTTGTACTGAGGCTCGATCACCATGATGTCTAAATTGTACTTAGATTATTTGACTGAGTCTTTCCAATGAGTTCGAATGATGGGTGAGATATGCATGTCGAGGCATGTGGAGTGAGCCTCAGAGTTCATTCGAGGTGACCCCAGACTTAGGTGTCTGGACCTCTCCTTCGAGGCTCTCACGCTTCCCTACATGGTGGATGGCGGAGCCACGTAGAGGCTTCTCCCAATGGCGTTCAGCCATGCCAAAGGAAGGCATGTGGAGTGAGTCTTGGAGTCCAGACAAGGTGAGCCCAGAGTTGGGGGTCTGGACCTCTCCTCTGAGGCTCCAGTGCATCGAGATTTGTAGCTATGTTTAATGACATTTTATTGAAGTTGAAACAATTACATAAGCTAGGAAAGATCCTCAAGCGATGCGGTACATTTATTGGTAGTAAATTCTGAGATGCTCAATGTTCCATGGACGAGGCTGTGCCTTGCCTTCAGGTCGGATCTCTTCTTTAACTCTGTAAGGACCTTCCCAGTTTGGACCCATGGTACCATCTCCAGGTCCTTTGGAGGAGAGGAAGACTTTTCTAAGGACCAGGTCATTGATTCAGAAGGACCTTTTCTTCACCTTAGAATTGAAGTATTTGGTCATTTTCTTTTAGTAAGCGGTGAGCCTCAATTGGGAGTCATCTCTCCTCTCAGCAATGAAGTCGAGGTTGAACCTCCGTAGCTCGTTATTAGATATTTCGCTGAAGTACAGACGACGCGGTGATGGTAAGCCGACCTCGATTGAGCTCGTGGCTTCGGATCCTTATGCCATGAGGAAAGAGTTTCTCCTGTGGGAGTTCTTGTGGTAGTTTGGATTGCCCAAAGAACTTGAGGTAGCTCATCAAACTAGGCTCCCTTTGATGCATCCAGTTTTCTTTTGAGGACATATTTGATAGTTTTGTTTACAGCTTCAACTTGGCCATTGTCTTGGAGATGATGAGGAGTTGAGAAGTGCTTCTTGATTCTAAGTTCTTCACATAGGTTCCTGATCTTTTTGTTGTCGAACTGCCTTCCATTGTCTGAAACTATGGAGTGGGAAATTTCAAACTGGCATATAATATTCTTCCAAAAGAACTTGAAGGTGTTTGCTTCCGTGATTTTTGCTAGCAGTTCAACCTCAACCCACTTCGTGAAGTAGTCAATGGCCACAATGGCAAAGTTCGCGCCTCCTCTGCCTTTAGGTAAAAAAACCTATCAGATCTACGCCCCTCTTGGAGAAGGGCCATGGGCTGGAGATGACAGTTAGCTCCTGCAAGGGTTGCCTCTGAATGAGGGAAGAATTGTTGGCACTTGTCACACTTGCACACGAACTGGAGAGCATTCTTTTTCAATGTGGGCCAGTAGTACCCTTGCCTCAGTACCTTTGTGCGAAGACTATTCCTCCCGAATGATTGCCACACACACCTTTGTGGATTTCCCTTAGAATGTATGTGGCCTCTTCTCCCTTTATGCAGTGAAGAAGTGGGGAGGAGAAGCTTCTTTTGTAGAGTACGTCGTCGACGAAGAGGAAATGTGTTGACCTTCTTCTCAGCTTGTAGGCCTCATCTTTGTCAGTAGGCAGGACCTGGTCCTTTAAGTAGGCTATGATTGGTTGCATCAAGGTGGGAGTCCCTTTGACCCACATCACCTTAGAGGCCTCGGTAGACGGCGTGAGGAGGTACTCAATTGGTACTATAGCAAGTAGTTTGGAGTCTCTGCTGCTCGCGAGTTTGGAGAGAGCATCTGCATGTGCATTCTCAAGGTGAGGGATCTGCATTACTTCGAATTTTTCAAAAGATGGGAGAAAGTTCATGAACATCGTCAAGAATGAGGCCATGCTTTTATCTTTAGCTAAAAAACTGCCATCACTTGGCTCACAACCAGCTGCGATTCACTGTTGACAAGTCGCCTTCTCACCTGCATTTCTTTGGCTAATCTGAGGCCCGTAAGGAGCACCTCATACTCAGCAGCGTTGTTGGTGCCTTAAATCTGAATCTCACGGCTGAGTTCAGCTTATGACCTTCTGGGCGACAATGACAACCCCAGCTCCCGTACCTGTGTCTCCAGCCGAACCATCCACGAACAAGTTCCACGTGGGGGCTCAACAAGTTCCATAACCTCTTTCGTATCAGGTACATTGGTGAACTCTACTACAAAATCATCTAAGATTGGCCCTTGATGACTGCTATTGTCTTAAACATAACGTCGAATTCACTTAACTCTACTACCCATTTCAGTAGTCTTCTCGAGGCATCCGACTTCTGTAGTACTTGCCTCAAAGGAAAGCTGGTCAAAACATGAATGGTGCATGCTTGGAAGTAGGGCCTCAGCTTCCTAGAGGTTGTGATCAAGGCTAAGTCGAGCTTCTCCATATCGAAATAGCATGTTTTCGGAGATAGGAGTGCCTTGCTGGTGTAATACACGGGAAGTTGGGTGGTTCATTCTTCTCGGGTCAGGACCACACTGATGGCCTCATCGGAGACGATCAGGTATAGTTGAAGGATATCATCAGGCTTTGTCTTGGAGAGGAGGGGGCCTGCCCTAGATGCCGTTTCAAGCCCTGAAAGGCCTCTTCACATTCTTCATTCCATTCGAATTTCTTTCCGACTTTCAATACCTTGAAGAACGGGAGGCATTTATCGATGGCCTTGGAGACAAAGCGGCTAAGGGCTACCACCCGTCCTATTAGGCTTTGGACTTTCTTAGGTTTTGGGGGGATTTCATCTCGAGTAAGGCATTGATCTTTTCAGGGTTGGCTTCGATTCCTCTTTGGTTCACCATGTACCCTAGGAACTTACTAGAGGCAATGCCAAAAGCACACTTGAGGGGGTTGAGCTTCATCTTGTACCTCCTGAGGATTCGAAAAGTGTTATCCAAGCGTGTCACATGGTCATCTGCCTTCAGGCTTTTCACATGCATATCATCAACATAGACTTCCATTGTCTTGTTGATGAGGTTTGTTTTTTATTGTCATACTTGGCCAACCTATGTGGGCCTATGGCCCACTCAATCCAAACCACGTGACACTCAAGCCGAAGTGGACTGAATGGCCGAGGCCCTTTATGCTGAAGCCCATATGCCAAAGTTTGTGAAACTAGCCGAGTACTACATGAGTGGCAAAAGCCTTGAATCCGAAGCCGAAGCAGAAGCCTTCGAACCATGAAGGAACGTCTTCCATGGTCACTTCTCCCAAGAGATCTCCTACATAAAGATCTGGTTAGAATGATTGATGGAACGCCTGTAATAGGTGCATATGTTAAGTCTTATCACTAGTATGGGGGTTCCGCACAAGCAATAAATGCGCAGCAAGCTAGCAAGTCAAGGATGTTGTCTAGAATTGGATGTTTGAATTAAGAAGATGAGGCCACGTTTCACCTCATCTAAGGGCTGTCATTTCACATGTAACACTATATATACATCCTTTGTATAACATTGAAGGACTAATGCAAGAATCAATATAAGGAACCACACTTTACTCTCTCTTTCATATTATCTTGCAACACAATACGAGTTCACACATATTTACATGCACATTCATGAGCACCGATTGGTAATTATTGTACAATCGGATTAAGAACATCCCGTTGGATTTCGAACGTTCTTATCCTGCGTCGTTGAGCCACTCCCACGCCCTTGATTCGTTCGTTCTAGACCGTCCATGTGTCTTAGCGTGTAGGACCTTCGCTCATGTGTATCCGGGTAGGTCCGGTATCTGTTGGCAACACCTTTTGGGGTCAACAGATTGGCGCCATCTGTGGAAAACCATACAATATCCACGAACAACCTTGTGGTGAAAGCTTATTGAAGAACATTTGGGCACCCCCTTGAAAAAGGATTTGTTCTTGAAAAAGAACAAGAGGAAGCCCCACAACTTAGCACAATCTAAAGTCAGACGAAAATAAAATGAGTTCAAATGAAGACGCACCCCCCAGGAGGGCAAGAGAAAATGCGAATGTGCTTTCTCCACCCGCTGCCCCAGCAGCTCGGCAAAGACTCCACCACCACCAAAGAAGAGGTGGAATGCGGGCGACGGCACGACTGTCAAGAGAAATGTCTATCATGGCAGCCAACATGAGGGACATTGCTAGCTAAAACTTGGCTATGAGGGAGCTTATGGCCCAAATGCAGGGCCAGGGAGGCTTCCCCATTCCGCCATACGCCCCTCAAGGGAACTACCAGCAAGATAATGAAGCTCAAAGTCATAGAGCTGCCTCGCCGGACTATAGCCAAGGTGGAATCTCATTTGAAAGGGAAGTGGAAGTTGATGTTTCCTCCAATTACGCTTCTGGCTGACCCACCGAGGTCCCATTGAACCATGATAGCTTCCCACATCCATATGAGCAAGAGCCAAGACATAGGAGGGCAGGCAGTGTATTTGACAGAATTAGCCCCGCTGAACCGAGGCTTAGCAACAGCAGGCTCACCAGCCTTGGACAAGGTCACCGCCTGCACCGCCAATGCCCCAGCTGGAAGAAAGGCGTGAAAATGCCCCCCTATTGCTCCGCCTAGAAATAGGCACCAGATGAGGAAGGAAGAGGCTAGGAATCATCCCTGAACCTCTCACCAACAACCACGGCATGACGTTGATGAATACGATTCAAATGAGCATCAGAGGTCCTATGACTTGGATGATGACGATGATAATTTACCATTCTCAAGGGAACTAAGGAGTGCCTAGGTTCCAAGCCACTATGAATGCCAAAGATACCAAAGTATGACGGAAGAGGCGACCCAGAGAAGTACTTGAATGCTTATAAAACTCACATGAGCCTAAGGGGTGCCACCATAGTTGTGAAATGTAGAGCTTTCCATTTAACACTTAGAGGAGCGGCTGAAATTTGGTATACCAGGTTACCACCTGAGAGCATAAGAAGTTGGCCTGAGTTCAAGACAACATTCTTGAGGTTTGCGGTAAGCAAAGAAGGAGAAGTCCCCATCCAATGTCTCCAAGACATGAGACAAGAACATGGGGAGTCCCTAAAGAGCTTCCTATCTCGCTTCACCGATGAAATGACGTATTGCGTGCAAGTCACCGACCGTGAGACACTATCCGTATTAAGGGGAGGCCTGAACATGAATACCTTATTTTGGAGGGACGTGCAAAATCAAGATCCCACCACCTATGATGCCCTACTCGAGATGATGAGGCGGGAAATCATCAACGAAGAATTGATTGAGCATTGGAACATGGCAAGTAGAGGCTTCCCACCTCCTCAGAGGCAGCGTGCTAGAGGGCCGACTTCCCACCTGATGGACTACCAAATGAACCAGGCTGGAAATGAGAGTTCTGGCCAAGCATTTGCCACCACAACTTTGAACGCAGTTCCTACCTTGGCAAATGTGGATATCAACCTAATAACTAACACCCAGTAGTTAGAAACCCCCAAGGATCTCGTAGGGGGAGAGGTCGAGGCCAAGGTTTAGGACCTAGAAATAGGTCAAATCAGAACCCACCAGGATACTGTGTACACCATAGGTCCTATGGACACAACACAGCGGATTGCTGAGACTTTGCGCATCGCTCCCGGCTGGAACCCCCTAGGGACAGAAATGAATCGCCACAGGCAAACAGGCCCCGTCCAGGCACAACAACCGACGTGGGTGTGAGGAGACTGCTCCTCGTTAAAGGGATGTTTTCCCACAATGAAGGGAGCCTGATACGGAGAAACCCAGGAAAGGGCACAAGCACCAAAGAAATCGACAAGCCCAGAATGAGGCTCCTATCCACGAGGTGGATACCATATTTGGATGCCCGTATGTTGGCGGTGAAACATGAAACTCCAAAAGGAATTACGTCAGGGAGGCTAAACACCCCCTTTGGTAAGCTATATTGTGGACAACATCTCCTAGAGGAACCAAGTTCCACCCATTTTCTTTACCCAGGAGGACGTCGAAGGAGTTCGCTACCGCCATTGCAATGCACTTGTTGTGAGAGTCGTCATAGCCCAAAATGGGCTCAAGCGAATGTTAGTTGACAACGGTAGCTCTATCAACATTTGGTTCAGATCCGCATTTGAGAAGATGATATTGGATCATCAGTTAATGCCCACCACAACTCCTCTGTACGGATTCACTGGAGATAGCATCACTCCAAGGGGAAAGATAACACTTGCAGTGGAGATGGGAGAGTCTCCCCAAACTACGATGAACTTCATGGAGTTCCTCATTATCGATAGTCAATTGACCTACCATGGAGTATTAGGTAGGCAAGCCCTAAAAGAATTGGGAGCAGTCACCTCCATCCACCACCTAGGCATGAAATTCTCGACGAAAAATGGGGTGGCAACAGTGAAAGGTGACCAAAGAGGATCAAGAGAGTGTTATCTAAGCTCCATCAAAAAGGTAGAGCCCCGGGACGTCCATGTAGTCATAGCAGATAGTCATGGATGGCGTCCCAGGTGATGCTCCCACCGAACCAGAAGATATTGATATGATTGATGCACCATCCAATCTGGAGATGTTGGTCATTCATGAGATTGATCCCCGCATAATTGAACACGAACCTCAAGCATCCCCGGTTGAGAAACTTGAGAGCTTCTCGGTAGACCCCCGAGACCCATCCAAGGTGCTGAAAGTAGGCAAGGGCTTATCCAACATTCTGAAGGAAAAGATTAAGGATTTCCTAAGTAGGAACCTTGATGTCTTTGCTTGGCGGCATGAGGACATGGTAGGCATAGACACCAAGGTCAGTTGCCACCACCTGAAAATCGATCCTAAGGTTGCCCTGCACAGACAAAAAAAGAGAGCCCTCAATCCTGAAAGGTACGATGCTCTGAAGGAAGAGGTTCAGAAGCTCATCCAAAATGGCTTTATTAGGGAGGCCACCTATTCGAGATGGGTCTCCAACCCGGTCTTAGTAAAGAAACACAACGGCAAGTGGAGGGTGTGCATCGATTTCACCAACCTCAACAGAGCTTGCCCGAGAGATAGCTTTCCTCTCCCAAGGATTGACCAACTAGTGGACTCCATGACTGGGCACAAGTTGTTGAGCTTTACGGACGCATACTCCGGATACAACCAAATACCCATACACCCGGTCAATGAGGAACACACTTCTTTCATCACAGACCGAGGCCTTTATTGTTATAGGATGATGCCTTTCGGGTTGAAAAACGTCGGAGCAACTTACCAAAGGCTCATCAACAAAATGTTTATGGACCTCATCGGCAAGACAATGGAGGTATACGTGGATGATATGTTGGTAAAGAGTTTGGAGGCTGAGGACCACATAACGCACCTCAACAGCACCTTCCAAATCTTGAGAAGGTATAGGATGAGGCTCAGCCCCCTCAAGTACGCCTTTGGGGTGGCCTTTGGCAAATTCTTAGGATACATGGTCAATCAACGCGAAATTGAAGCAAACCCTGAGAAGATTGAGACTCTATGCACGATGAGGTCCCCCCAGAAACCAAAGGAGGTGCAAAGTCTGACTGGGCAAGTGGCTGCACTTAGCCGCTTCGTATCCAAAGCTACAGACAAATGCCTCCCATTTTTCAAAGTACTAAAAGTTGGGAAGAAGTTTCAATGGAACAAAGAATCTGAAATGGCCTTCCAAGACCTGAAAAGGCACCTGGGGCAGGCCCCCCCTTCCAAACCGAAGCCCGATGAGATCCTACAGCTATATCTGGTCGTCTCCAAAGAGGCCATCAGTTCGGTCCTAACCCGAGAAAAGAGAACCACCCAACTCCCCATTTACTATACAAGTAAAGCACTCATATCGTCGGAAACCCGTTACCCCGATATGGAGAAGCTCGCTTTGGCCTTGATCACGGCTTCCAAGAAATTGAGATCCTACTTCCAAGCTCACACCGTCCATGTGCTAACAAACTTTTCCCTAAAGTAAGTGCTCCAGAAGCCCAATACCTCTGGAGGATTATTGAAGTGGGCAGTGGAGTTGAGTGAATTTGACCTCGTGTTCAAGGTTAGGACAGTCATCAAGGGTCAAGCCTTGGCCGACTTTGTGGCAGAATTCGCCAATTTACCCAAGGTAGATGAAATCATGGAACCCGTCGAGCCCCCTATGTGGAACTTATTTGTTGATGGGTTGGTCGGGGATGCCGACTCAGGTGCTAAAGTTGTCCTCATCAGCCCTGAAGATCACAAGCTAAACTCAGCTGTGAGGTTCGGGGTTCAAAGCCACCAACAATGTAGCAGAATACGAGGCACTACTTGCAGGCATCAGGTTGGCCAAAGAAATACAAGTAAAGAGGCTCCTCATCAGCAGTGAGTCCTAGCTAGTTGTTAACCAGGTCAATGGTAACTTCTCAGCTAAGGACAAAACAATGGCCTCCTACTTGAAAATGGTGATGAACCCCATCCCATCCTTTGAAAAACTTGAACTAACCTAGAACCTTCGTGTTGAAAATGCTCATGTGGATGCACTCTCCAAGCTCGCTAGAAGCAAGGATTCAGAACTACTCATAGTAGTGCCTATAGAGCACCTCCTCCTGCCTTCAACAGAGGCCCCCAATGTGATGTGGGTCGTTGGAACTCCTACCTGGATGCAGCCGATCGTAGCATACCTCAAAGACCAGATACTTCCCACTGACAAGCTTGAGGCCTACAAGCTAAGGAGGAGGTCAACCCACTTCCTCTTTGTTGATGATGTTCTCTACAAGAGAAGCTTCTCCTCTCCACTCTTGCGATGTGTCGGAGAGAAAAAGCTAATTACATATTAAGAGAAGTCCATGAGGGTGTGTGCGGCAATCACTCCAGAGGTCTATCTTTGGCACAAAAAATATTGAGGCAGTGGTACTACTCGCCTACCCTGAAAAGGGACGCCCTTGAGTTTGTACGAAAGTGTGACAAATGCCAACGATTCTCTTTGGTACAAAGGCAACCGTCACAGGATTTGACTGCGGTCTCCAGCCCTTGGCCTTTTTCGAAGTGGGGTGTGGACCTCATAGGTCCTCTACCTAAAGGTAGAGGAGGTGCAAGCTTTGCAATTGTGGCCATCGATTACTTTACAAAATGGCTTGAGGCTGAACCATTGGCAAAAATTATAGAAGCAAACACTTCCAAGTTCTTATGGAAGAATATTATATATCGATTCGAGATTTCCTATTCAATCGTCTCAGACAATGGTAGACAATTCGACAACAAGAAGGTCAGAGCACTATGCAAGGAACTCGACATCAAGAAGCATTTCTCCACGCCTCACCACCCACAAGCAAATGGCCAAGTTGAGGCTGTCAACAAAACGATCAAACACATCCTGAAAAAGGAAGCTTGATGTGTCAAAAGGGGCTTGGGTGGATGAGCTACCACAAGTACTTTGGGCAATCCGAGCCACCATGAAGACCCCAACCGGGGAGACACATTTCCTCATGGCATATGGTACTGAGGCGATGAGCCCAGTCGAGGTTGGACTCCCGTCCCCAAGACGTTTACATTTTAGTGAGATGACAAACGATGAGCTTTTGAGGTGCGACCTCGACTTCATTGAAGAAAGAAGAGATGACTCCCAGTTAAAGCTCGGCAATATCAAAGGAAAATGACGAAGTACTTCAACTCAAAGGTAAAGAAGAGATCGTTCTGAATCAACGACTTGGTCCTAAGGAGAGTCTTCCTCTCCTCAAAGGAACCTGGTTCTGGTTCCCTAGGTCCAAACTGGGAAGGCCCATATAAAATCAGGAAAGATATTCGGCCTAGGACTTACTGGATTGAAGACATGAACGGCAAGGCACAACCCCATCCATGGAACATCGAGCACCTCAGAATCTATTACCAATGAGTGTACCGCCTCGCTGGACAATCTTTCCTAGCTCATGTAACATTTCTATGGTTCAATAAAATACTATGATTAAATTAACGTGTTGCATTACTTCTTCACCTTGGAGGAGAGGCCAAGGTCCCATCTCTGGGCCACCTCGCTTGAACTCCGAGGTGCATGAACTTGCCTCCCCTTGGCGAGGCTGAACGCTAAGGGGAGAAGCCTCAATAAGGCTGCACCATCCACGATGTTGGGAAGCGTCGTCACCTCGAAGGAGAGGCCAAAGTCCCATCTTTGGGCCACCTCGCTTGAACTCCGAGGCGCATGAACTTGCCTTTCCTTGGCGAGGCTGAACGCCAAGGGGAGAAGCCTCAACATGGTTACACCATCCATCATGTTGGGAAGCGTCGTCACCTCGGAGGAGAGGCTAAGGTCCCATCTCTGGGTCACCTTGCTTGAACTTCGAGGTGCATGAACTTGCCTTCCCTTGGCGAGGGTGAACGCCAAGGGGAGAAGCCTCAACATGGCTTCAGCATCCACCATGTTGGGAAGCATCGTCACCTCGGAGGAGAGGCTAGCATCCCATCTCTGGGCCACCTCGTCTGAACTCCGAGGCTAATACACTTGAATCAGAGTAATATTCCTAGTTTAGCTACAACACTGTCCATGTTTAGGATCCCTTCAGGTTACAGTCATTAACCTTAAGTACCATTCATTTGCTTAAGTCCAATATTGGTCATAACTCGTGAGGCTTGCATACAATTTATTTGTTCAAGTGATTGGAGTTAGGATACCCAATTAAAGTTATTCAGTTCTTCAATCAACATTACGTTCAATTACTTAATGAGGCCAACACACTTGAGAGAAAGAAATAACATTGAACGAAAAAGATATTATATTGATTATCAATTGAGATTACAAAAGGAGGGCCTGAGGCCAATACATCGTGAATAACTGAAAAGAAAACTATCCTAAGCCTGAGAAGATGATAGAGGTGCTTCAGCAGCTGGGACTTTCGTAGCTTGAGCATCAGACATTGCTTCTTCTGCCTCTGCTACTTTATCTTCCACCACTTCATCAGCTGGGGTTTGAGGTACCTCGTCCACAAACTCTGACCTGACTTGCGACAGGTCCTGATTGGGATACAACTCCTCAGCCCGCTCCACTACCTCGGTGTAAGCAAAGTTCCTCCAATAAGTACTGAAGCTCTTGTACTCTTCGGTGTTATGAAAGTTGGCAATATAGTCCCTCAAAGCCTCTTCCTTTGCCTCTTGGGCTTCCTCCCTTGCCTTGGTGGCATCATCCACATACCATTTGATTTGGCCTTCCAAGAAATGGTATGCCTCTTGGGATGATGCCAGTGCCAAGTTTGCATTCTCCAAGGCTTCGGCGGTCACCTTCTGGTGATCATTGGAAACCTCTACCTTTTTAGTTAAGGAGGCAACCTCACACTGGGACTCATGTACCTCCCTTTTCAATGCCTCTATCTGGGCCAAGGCAGACTCCAACTCGACCGATTCTTCAAGTTTTTGGGCCCTAAATACCTCAGCCTCGGCCCTTGTCGTCTTAAGCTCATCTACAAAGGAGGCTATCTTCCTGTCTGAGGCGATGGTCCTCATCTGGAAGTCAGTAAGGGCCTCCTTGCATTCCAGTGCAAGGCTAAAAAGTCCTAACACTTTGGCTCACAAGAGCCCTTGTCAAGTCCGTGGCATCACAGGAGGAGGCATACAACTACCATCGATCCGTCTAGAATTTATAAAAACTCTTAGTAGCGCCTCGGATCTTAGGTGGCAGGGCCTCCACCAAAGCTGGGGCCAAAGGCTCCTCCCTTCCGGCAAGGAAGCTCGAAGACTTCCCTTGCACTCGAACAGGCCTTTGTTTGGCAGCCTCCTCCTCAGTCGCCTCAGCTTTTCTCCTTGCAGCCTCTTTCCTCCCCTCTTCAGCCTCAGCGCGCCTTACCATTTCAATCTTAACCGCTTTCAAGGCGGCTTCCAGTAGCTTTAGCTGCCCGGTTTCTTTGCCTTCATGGGACATTGAAGTCCCAAACTTGCCAGATGAACTGGAGACATGCACCAACTTCCTCTTCTTTGGCTCCTTAGGGACTTTCTCTTTCCCCCGAGGCTCCTTGGGCTTGTCTTGCCTCTGGGAGGTCCCCTCTTCGAAAGCTTGTGAGGTGCTGTCCTTGGAAAGACGTTCAACTCTACCTCGGACCTCCTTGGCGCCACTTAACCTTGGCTTTAGGGGCCTCGCCTTCACAGTGGAAGTTGCCCTCAGTATGGACGCCATGTCAGGAGCTGGGTACTCCTTCCTCTTAAACTTATCTGCAGAACACAATGCGTCAGTACCAAAATTAAAACACAAAAATATACAAGTGTGGGCGCTTCATACCCCTGGATGCCATCAGTTCGAAGTCAAGGAAATAGCAACTTCTATCGATGAGGTGATCAAAGTGGCAAAGCTTCAGAGCTCTCTTGTAAATGTCCTCTATCACTTCAAACTCCTTGCTGTTTAGCTTGAACCTCGTATTGCTATCTGCAAAGGACGCCTCAACAGTTAGAAAAATAAATTTTTTGATAAATATTACAAACTTAGGCTAGGAGACTCACGAGCTTCGTAGTACTGGGTCGATACTGTGCAAGACAAGGTTTTGTCTCCCTCCACCGCTTGCCACCTGCCCTTCACCTAGAACCACGACTCCTTCCACTCCTTTATGGAAGAAGGCAGCCCCACCACAAAAGGTGCATGGCCCCCCAAGGAGTCAAGTAATACCACCTCTTCGACTCTTTACCTATTACCCTAGACTGGATTAGGGTCATGAAGACGTGGAGAGGCATGTCCTCCCCTAGCGACACTTTCTTCCACAGGAAGTACGAGTCGACCAACTGGCTCCACCCATTTGGCAGAACCTAGGTCGGCGACAACATGAAATTCCTCAGCACAGCCCTGAAGAAGGGGTGCAGAGGAAGATGCAAACCTACCTTAAACAAATATTCGCTCGCCGCCACGCACCCCGGCCTCGGATAACAGGCTCGTTCATGGGCCTCAGGCACTAACATCTCCACATAATGAGCTACACAGTACCTCTCCCTTATCTCCCCCAACCTCTTCGACGTCATATTCGAAGGGACTCTAGATGCCTCCCACTCTACATTGTAATCTACTTCCTTCTCGGTCATAGCGATCTGCTCAACCTCGAAGTCTCCCTTGTAACTAGAACCCCGACCAAACAATGCGAGAGTGACCAACTCCCTACTCGAAGTCGACTCTATCCCAGAAAGAAACTAAGAACACAATAAAAGGAGGATTTTCTATGAAAAATAACTACTGAAAAACTTCGCGACCAGAAAGTGCCGGAAAAAACACGTCAGAATGTTTCAGTTCTAAGAGAAGAAATCAAATTGCAAGTGCTGAAAAATCCAGAAAAATGGGTTTCTCTCGCCTTTTATAAAGGGTCAGGATGAACCCCCACCGTTAGATCGAAGCTCAATCAATCTAGACCTTTCATTTTAAATCAAATCTGAGGTGTAGAAGTCAAACGATTTTTCAAACCTACGCCTCTAATTTAAGTGTGTTCCCCACGCACCTCAGCCAACGCGTCTGCTTCTAGAAGCTCCAACTGTTCTAATAATTACGATTTTAATTCAATGGCAGCAGGCGCCTTGGAAGTTGCACTGGTTTAGCCAGCTTTCCTCGAAAACATATGCAAAACATCAAATCATTGGCACAACTGCTAAGGAACAATTATTGTCAACCAACCACCTTCGCTTCATCCTCAACGTTCAACCATCAAGCCTCGCAGGTTTGGTTTCCCAACCACCTCGGCTTCATCCTCAACGTCCAGCTATCAAGCCTCGTAGATTTGGTTTCCCAACCACCTCAGCTTCATCCTCAACGTCCAGCCTTCATCCTCAACGTCCAGCCATCAAGCCTCGTAGGTTCGATTTCCTAACCACCTCGGCTTCATCCTCAACGTCCAGCCATCAAGCCTCGCAGGTTCGGTTTTTCACCACCTCGACTTCTTCGCCATTCACCAACAACAGCACATTTCTAACTCCAACCATGATATAAATATATATATTTAGACTTGGGGGACTATTATTTGAGGTTCAAAAATTTCAATTTTTACCCAACCCACTGGCTTTACTTCATTGAAGTCCATGTACTACATAAATGATTATACTTGGACTTGGGGGACTATTGTTATGTGTTGTCATACTTAGCCAACCTACGTGGGCCTATGGCCCACTCAATTTGAACCACGTGGCACTCTAGCCGAAGTGGGCTGAATGGCCGAAGCCTTTTATGCCGAAGCCCATATGCCGAAGCCTGTGAAGCTAGCCAAGTACTACGTGAGTGGCAAAAGCCTTGAATCCGAAGTCGAAGCAGAAGCCTCCGAATCATGAAGGAACGTCTTCCATGGTCACTTCTCCCAAGAGATTTCCTACATAAAGATCTAGTTAGAATGATTGATGGAACGTTTGTCATAAGTGCATATGTCAAGTCTTATCACTAGCATGGGGGTTTCGCACAAGCAATAAATGCGCAGCAAGCTAGTAAGTCAAGGATGATGCCTAGGATTGGATGTTTGAATTAAGAAGATGAGGCCACGTGTCACCTCATCTAAGGGCTGCCATTTCACATGTAACACTATAAATACTTCCCTTGTATAACATTGAAGGACTAATGCAAGAATCAATACAAGAAACCACACTTTACTCTCTCTTTCATATTACCCTGCAACACAATACGAGTTCACACATATTTACATGTACATTCATGAGTACCGTTTGGTAATTATTGTACAATCGGACTAAGAACATCCCGTTGGATTCTGAACGTTCTCATTTCGCGTCGTTGAGCTACTCCCACGCCCTTGATTCGTTCGTTCTAGACCATCCACGTGTTTTAGTGTGTAGGATCTTCGCTCACGTGTGCGCGGGTGAGTCCGACATTTGTTGGCAACACTTTTTGGGGTCAACAAGGTCTACAAACATTTTGTTAACAAGCCTTTGATAGGTGGCCCTATGTTTTTCAACCCGAACGGTATCATCTTGTAGCAGTAAAGGCCTTTGTCAGTAATAAAGGAGGTGTTCTCCTCATCAGACGGGTACATTGGTATTTGGTTGTAGCCAGAGTAGGCATCCATGAGGCTCAAGAGCTCATGCCTGATGGTGGAGTCTACCAATTGATCAATTCTTGGAAGTGGGAAGCTGTCTTTGGGGCATGTCTTGTTGAGATTGGTAAAGTCAATATATACCCTCCACTTACCATTGTGCTTCTTGACTAGCACTGGGTTGGAGACCCACTTCGGGTAGATGGCCTCTCTGATGAAGCCATTCTCGATTAGCTTCAGTACTTCCTCCTTCAGAGGCTCATATCTTTCTGGGTTGAGAGCTCTTCTCTTTTGTCTGTGCTAGACAACCCTAAGATCTATTTTTAGGTGGTGACAGCTGACCTTGGGGTCTATGCCTACCATGTCCTCATGCATCCAAGTAAAGACATCAAGGTTTTTGCAGATAAAGTCTTTCAATTTTTCTTTTGTGTCGTTGTTCAGGCCTATGCCAACTTTCAACACTTTCATGGGGTTACGGGGGTCGATCGAGAAGCTTTCTAGTTCCTCAGCCGGAGTTGGTTGGGGTTCGTGCTCAATCACATGGGGATTGATCTCATCGATTATGGAGAGTTCTTCCTGCTCAGGAGGTACGTTGATCATGTCAACATCCACTCTCGTTCGGAAGGGGCCTCACTTGGGACATCTACCATATCTACATCAATCAAGATGGCATGTACGTCTCGGGGCTCGACCTTTCTGATGGAGCTTAAGTAGCACTCTCTTGATCCTCTTTGGTCACCTTTCACTGTTATTACCTCGTTCTCATTTGGGAGTTTCATGCATAAGTGGTGGATGGAAGTTATGGCTACCAACTCCTTCAAGGCTGGTTTACCCAAGACTCCATGGTAGGCCTTCCGATTGTCTACAATAAGGAATTCCATGAGGTTCATGATGGTTCAGGGGGACTCTCTTATCTTTACCGCCAATGTTATCTTTCCTCTTGGAGTGATATTATCTCTAGTAAATCCATATAGAGGAGTGGTGGTGGGCATCACCTCGTGGTCCAGGATCATCTTGTCAAAGGTGGACCCGAATGGGATGTTAACAGAGCTGCCATTGTCTAATAGCATTTGCTTGAGTCCATTTCGGGCCACAACAACCCTTACCACAAAAGCATCATAATGGGGGTAGTGAACTCCTTTAGAGTCTTCATGGGTGAAGACGATGGATGGTACTCGGTTTCTTCGGGAGCTACTGTCTACGATGTAACTGGTCAGTGGAAGTCATTTGGCCTCTCGGGCGTAATTCTATTTTGCGTTCTGAGTTTTTCCTCCCACGTAGGGTCCTCCAAATATGGTATCTATTTCGTGAATAGGGCCCTTCTCTTGTGCATGGCGATTTTCTTGATGCTTGTGTCCCTCCCTAGCTCTATTCGCGACATGTTCTCTTCGACGAGAGGAGACATCTCGCTGGCGGGGAGCAGTCTCCTCACGCCTAGGTCACTGGTCGTTCCCAGACGTGGGCCTGTTCGCGTGCGGTGAATCATTCCTCCTGTCTTGGGGATTTTTTCGTCGATTATGGTATGCATACTCCTGACACTCAGACGCGTCATGACCGTAGGAGCGGTAGTACGTACAATAATCGGGGGGGAGGGGTTCTAATTAAGCCTATTCCTAGGTCCTGAACACGAACCCCCGGCCTCTTCCTCTACCGAGGGCCTATTGTGAAGTCCCTACTTGCGGGTCGGTAGCTGTTGGATTGACATCTTTATATGCCAATGTTGAGTTGCGTTCAAAGTGGCGGCGGCAAGTGCTTGCCCTAAATTTCCACCACCAGGTGGGTTCATCTGGTAGTCCATCAGGTGGGAGGTCGGTCTCCTGACGCATTGTCCTTGTTAAGGTGGGAGGCCTCTGTTGGCCCAATTTCGGTGTTCAATTAATTCTTCATTAATAATCTCCCGCCTTATCATTTCCAACAGGGTGTCGCAGGTGGTAGGATCTTGGTTTTGCACGTCCCTCCAGAACAGGGTGTTCATATTCAGACCTCCTCTTAAGGCTAACGAAGCTTTACGATTGGTAACTTGCACGCAATACGTCATTTCGTCGGTAAAACGCGATAAAAACTTTTTTAGGGATTCCCCATGTGCCTGCCTCATGTCTTGAAGACGTTGGATGGGGGCCTCTCCCTCCTTGCTCATTGCAAACCTCTTTAGAAAAGTGATCTTGAATTCCGGCCAACTCCTTATGCTTCCAGGTGGCAATTGACTATACCAGATTTCATCCTCTCCACTAAGTGTTAAATGAAAAGCTCTACACTTCACGGCTGGGGTGGCACCTCTAAGTCTCATATGAGTTTTATAAGCACTTAGGTGTTTCTCCAGATCGCCTCTCCCGTCATACTTTGGTATCTTGGGCATCACATAGTGGCCCGAAACCTGGGCATTTCTTAGTTCCCTTGAGAATGGCAGATTTTCATCATTATCGTCCAAGTCACAAGACTTCTGCTGCTTATCTAAGTCATTATTTTCCTCGGCTTCATACCTGGGTATTTGGTGAGAGGGTCTAGCCTGGGTCCTAGCCTCATTTTCCCTCCTTTGGTGCCTATTTCTAGGCGGATCAGCACGGGGGGCATTCTCATGCCTTTCCTCTGGTTGATGAGACATTGGAGGTGAGGGCTGTGGTCTATTCCGAGGCTCGCATTGTTGTTGCTGTTGCCTATGCCTCAGTATTGCGGGGCTAATTCTGTCAAAGACGCTGTTAGACCTCCGAGGTCTTTGTTCAGGCTCATATGTTGGTGGAAAATTTGTCCTGGTTATGCTGGGCCTCGATGGGTCAGCCAACAGCATAATTGGAGGAAACATCAACTTCTACTTCCCTTTCCATGGGGCTCTTACCTCGGCTGTATTCTACCGGTACAGCCCTTTGACTTTGAACTTTCTCATCTTGGTCGTAATATTCCTAAGGGGCATAGAGAGGAATGGGGAAGCCTCCCTGGCTCTGCATTACGCTATAAGTTCTCTCATGACCATGTTTTGACTATCAATGTCCCTAATGTTTGTAGCCATGGTGGTCATTTCCCTTGACAATTGAGCAGCCATCCGCATGCCACCTCTTCTGTGATGGTGGTGAGGCTGATGCCGAGTTGTAGGAGCAGCTTCCGATGGGGACATTCCCACATTTTCTCTTACCCTCCTAGGGGGTACATCCTGATCTGAACTAATTCTCTTCTGTTCCAATCTCAGATTGTTGCTAAGTTGTGGGGCTTCCACTTGTTCATTTGCAAGAACAAATCCATTTTCAAGGGAGATGCCCAAATATTCTTTTCGATAAACTTCTTCCACACGGTTGCTCATGGTTATAGTATGGTTTCCCACAAATAGCGTCAATCTGTTGACCCCAAAAATGTTGCCAACAGATGCCGGACCCATCCGCGTACACGTAAGCGAAAGTCCAAGCAAAGACACGTGGATGGTCTAAAATGTACAGATCAAGAGCGTGAGAGTAGCTCAACGGCACAGGACGAAAACGTTCAGAATCCGACGAGATGTTCGCAGACCGATTGTACAATAATTACCAATCGATATTTGTAAATGTGTATGTAAAAATGTGTAAACTCGTATTGTATTGTAAGATAATAAGAGAGATTTGAGTAAAGTGTTATTTCTTGTATTGATTCTTACATTAGCCGTTTAGAGTTACACAAGGGAAGTATTTATAGTGGGAGCTGTGAAATGGTGGCCCTTGGATGAGGAGGCATGTGGCCTTATCTTCTTAACTCAAACATCTAATTCTAGGCATCATTCTTCACTTGCTAGCTGCTACACATTTATTGCTTATGCAGAACCCCCATACTAGTGACAAAACTTAACATTTACACATCTGACAAACGTCTCATCAATCATTCAAACAAGATCCTTATGTAGAAGATCTCTTGGGAGAAGTGATCATGGAAAATAGTCATTTATGGTTCGGGGGCTTCTACTTTGGCTTCAGGGCTTCGACCACTCATATAATACTTCCGCTTTAGGGCTTCGGCTACCTTTTCATAGTGTTCTCGCATCATGGCCTCGGCTACCTTCACAAAGGTCTCGGTATATGGGCCTCAGTATAAAGGGCCTCGACCATACATATCACCTCGACTGGAGTGCCACGTGGTTCGGCATGAATGATCTATAAGTCCCAGTGGATTGGCCAAGTGTGTCAACACGTAACACACTACATTAATCGCAAATTAGGAATAGAAAACTCATGATTATATGTCACTATTCGGTTAAGTTACAAAGGTATATAAAAATTAAATCAAAATTAATAATTAATTTTAACTGCATATTTTATAAATTCACATTTAAACAATTTTTTTAATCACACATTTCAATAATTTATATTAAAATATTTATTTATTTTTTAGCAAAAACAAACATGGGCTCTATGCTGCTGGAATCTATGAAACGTGTCCAGCTTGTTGTAATCATGTATTTAATAACAATTTCATCAAAATGCTGTCGAAGTGCTGATTCTAGAAGATCACGTCATTACTGCTGACGTATTTAATATTTTTCAAATGATTCGAAGATATATTTGGCGGGTCAAAAGCAGGACTTGGCAAAATTTTATATTTATTTAAAATTAAATTTTACTTCGATTTAATGGCGAAGTGTCTAATTAAAGTTTTAACAAATTTTGATAAAAATTGATGAAATTTATAATTGAAAGTTGATAAAAATTCTAGATCCAAGAAAGTATATAATTAAAATTAATTATTGCTTTTCAACTTTATTTTTTAACAACTTTTTCCCAATCACTTAGCCCCTGTTTGATTCCCATTACTTGAAAATAAAAATGGGAAGAATAATATTTTTTAGAAAAATGAGTGGTTGAAAAAGAAGAAAAAGTTTTCGATTTACGTGTAATATTATTTTATGGAAGATTGTGTGGTTGAAAATAGGAGAGAGAAAAATAGAATGTAATGTAATTTAATTTAATGGAGATCAAATGGGGGCCTAATGTCCATAACCAGGGTCCCTCTTTCTCTCTCTCTCTCTCTCTCTATTATATATGTGCGCGCGTATCAATTGATCAACTGCACAGCTGAACCTCTCCTCTCTTTCTCCAGCATTCACTTCATTAATCTCACTATGCCGATTGGCAGCAGCCCAGATTTTGAGAAAAGATCATTTGAAATCAAGAATGATGACAAGTTTTTCTCAAGGCTTCTTACGAAGGAAACCTCAAAAACAAACCCTTCATTTAGGGTTTACTATGGAGATGTACCTGGTACAGTGCCCTTCATGTGGGAGACTAGCCCTGGCACCCCCAAACACCATTCATTCTATGACACCTCTTTAATTCCTCCTCTTACGCCACCTCCTTACTATTCCACCAACATCAATAAACCCATAAAAAGGAACTCACGATCAAAACTTTTGTACACTTTACTCAGGAGAATCAATCCAAAGAAAGTTAACCAGTTTGGAATGTCATCTTCTTCTTCTTCATCGATGTCGTGGTCGACTTCATCACATGCAACGTTTTCGCCTTCCTGTGTCCACGAAGGACGAAGACAATTTTCAAGGCGTGGAACAATGTTGGATGACGATCATCAGGAAGTGTGCCCTTCACGATTGAGTTTGATCACGAAGAAAGCTTTGCTGTCCATCGTTGGCCATCGATCTGGCTAAGGTATTCTGAAAGATTCATCGTGTCCGTGACCGTCGCTTTCATCTTTCCTTTGTGTTTGGGGATGAAATGATCCATCAATCAGTTGAAGTGTATGATTTTAGTGAATAAAACTCTTATAACATGTTTGGTAATAAGTTTTAGATAGCAAGGGTTAGTATTAAGAATTTAGATAATAATGTCAAAATCTCGTCCCGTAAATTGTACCAAACACGTGCTTAAACTGATTTGAGGATAAATGCAAATTAACCTGTAGTCTTCATCTTCTTTTTATTCTTTCTAGAGTTAGAACTTGCTGTAAAGAGTGAGTTACAATGACACCAACTGGTGTCATTGTTATGAATCACTGAATCACATCACACTGCAGCTGCGTGTACTTTTGCATGCTTCTCAGTGCGACTAAGGTTCCTCTATTTATCTTTATTCCGCCAATTAATTAGCCAAATGGGCTCTATTAGATGTATACAAAAAGTTGGTACTTTTCTTAGAGATTCTTGCCGTTGGAATCTTTTCACTGTCTCCTCTTCCTCGAAATATTGAAGGGAAGAGACGATCCGTTTCTGCATCTTGGATTAAAATCAAGTTCAACTTAATTCAACAATTCAACTTGTTAAACACGTCAACAGTGTGTATCATTACTCATATCCTAGTACACCAGTATCGACCTCATACACACATTTCATGTCATTTTTCTTAGACGTAGAAAAAAGTCAACAATGATAAATGATGAAAAGGGAAGATCAATAACCTTGAGATACAATTATGGAAGCATGAAAATGACCTATAAGCAACTTAAGGACCCATTGAAACCTTTGCATCTAATGCAATATCGAACTTGTCGGCAGTTTCATGCCACTCCAAGAATAAAAACAATAAGAAGGTTTGTGCCTAGAAATAATTTTTATGCATTAATTGTTTAACCTTGTCGATAAGGGACAAGTCCCACTGTCATATGCATGAAAACGAGATTAATAATTAGGGCAGGTAGGAAACGTGTCTATGAAAATATGAACTTAAATCATGGACTAAAAAATATTTTGTTTGTTAATTACAAGATCAAATCAATGTATGATTAACGGTGGAATATTTGTCTATCTTTGTTTTTTGTATTGCTATTAAATTAAGATAGCATATTTATCACTAAAATAAAATAAAATGTTGTGCCTACCAACCATGTTCACGAGCTTATTTTTTAATACTAGATCAAGTCGAGATGTGATACGTTTTCTTTCTAAATTATAAAAATTAGATCAAGTAGAGATGTGATACGTTTTCTTTCTAAATTAAAAAAAAAAAAAAATTAAAAGAAGAAATACTCTTGTTTGAGAGAGACTTGACTTCCATGATTTGATTTTTGAGGAACCTAAACCTCAAAGATAAACACATTTTTTGCAACAAAATAATCTATTCACTTCTCATTTATCATTAGTGTGCTTATATAGAAATACTAGACCCGCTGTTGAAGTGGTTATTCCATGAATTCCACAATATTTTCTAAGAATATTTTCAAGAGACTTTTTAAATATAAGATTCCTTCTATTTTAGAGAGTCAACCTTTAAAATTTGAATAATGCTATGCAATCCCATTGAGGGTACAACCCCAGTCTAAATTGTGTTAGATGATAAGTTGAATGAAATGTGAAATTAAATGACTCATTTAATTCCACATATCATTTAATGCCATATTAACACCACTTATACTGTGGTTATAACTCCAATAGGGCTAAATAACATTACTTTTAAAATTTTGTTCCAAAAAACTATTTAAATTAATATTTTAAAATAGAGAGTGAGTTTGACTCTCTCTCTCTCTCTCTCTCTCTCTCTCTCTATTTTGGAATGCCAAATTCATTCTCTATAATTAAATGCATTCAAACTATTTCAATTTTCATTGTAGAAAAATAGTATAATAATTTGAAGAGAAGTTGGTGAATACAAAAGATAGAGAAAAATATGGAGAGTCAAACTCACTTTCTATAATAAAATGCACTCAAATTATTTCAATATTTGATGTAGAAAATAATTTGAAGAGAAACTAGTGAAAATAAAAGACAAAGAAAAATAATAAATACTTTTTGGGAGTAATAAAAGTAAGTGATAAAAATAAAGAGTCTCTTGGAGCACTTAACATTTTATGCTTTCTAAATTAAATTGTCAAATATGCTTTTTAAAAATAAAATTTTTTTTGGCGATGCTTTAATAGATAAGAGAATATAATTAAAGTGCACGTCTAACAAGCCACTAATGATAGTTCATTAATTCAAAACCTAACTAAAAGGAGGAGGAGGAGGAGGAGGAGGAGGAGTAATAATAATAATAAACTGTATCATTCCTTTTCCCTTGAGAACACCATTGTTCACAAGAATGAATTTTGATACTATTTTTTTCTTCGCTTCCCATTATGTGCATAAAGAAACCTCGTCATTTTTCTTTCTTTCTTTTTTTATTTTTTTTATTTTTAATTTTTTGAACATGCCCTGGAAGTGCAAATTTAATAGCTTCTTCACTCTCTTCACACTACTAAATATGGCAGCTACGATGATGGATTTTTACTAAACGAGCCTTCGATCACTATTAACGAAATTCTTGACGGCTTTTCAAGTATATATGTTAAATATTTTAAAAACATAAACTAAATAACATAGCGAGAAGCTACCCAATGTCATATAGCGTCATTGAGATTCCGTCGGCATAAAAAATAAATATATTTACTCATTAAGATTGCAACGTACTAGTAGTTGGTATTAAAGAAAATAAAAATTGAAAAACAATCAATTTTATACACATATCTTAGTTGGTAATATGATAAAGTTGGTCGGTATTATTCTTGAGTGTATGGATTTTTAAGTCCA